>NW_007256295.1:46572-103510 GCF_000164805.1 Carlito syrichta
TTTATACCCTGAGACTTTGCCAAAGTGCTTTATCAGTGCAAAGAGGTTTTTGACAGATTCTCTTGGGTTTTCAAGGTATACAATCATGTATACCATGAGAGATAGCTTGATTTCCTCTTTTCCTATCTGGATACTCCTGATCAACTTCTTTTTTCTGATTACTCTAGTTAGGACTTTCAATACTATATTGAACAGGAGGGGTGAGAGTGGGCATCCTTGTCTTATTCCAGTTTTCAGGGAAATGGTTCCAATTTTTGTCTGTTTGGGAGTATGCTGGCTATGTGTTTCTCGTAGATGACTTTTACTATTTTGAGGTATGTTCCACATATGCCCAGATGTTCAAGGGTTTTTATCAAGAAGGGGTGCTGGATTTTATCAAAAGCTTTTTCTGCATTTAATGATATAATCATGTGGTTTTTGTTTTGACATCTGTTGATGTATTTAATTACATTTATGGTTTTACGAATGTTGAACCAGCCTTGCATCCCAGGGATGAAGCCTACTTCATCATGATGGATGATTTTTGAGATGTGTTGTTGAATCCAGTTTGCTAGGATCTTGTTGAGAATTTTATCATCTATGTTCATCAAAGAGATTGGCCTGTAGTTCTCTTTCTTTGCTGCATTTTTACCTGGCTTGGTTATCAATGTGATGTTAGCTTCATAAATGATTTGGGGAGAGTTCCATCTTTCTCAATCACCTGGAGTACTTTCATTAGGATTGGTATTAGTTCTTCCTTAATAAATGTCTTATAGAATTCTGCTGGAAAGCCATCTGTCTAGGGGTTTTTTTTTTTTGGTAGGTAGTTTTCTTATGACATAGTCGACTTTCTTGATTGATATTGGCCTATTTAGGGTCTCGATTTCTTCTTGTTTCAACCTAGGCAGGTTGTGTGATGTTAGAAAGTCCAAATTTCCTTAAGGTTTTCAAGTTTCTTTCCATACAAGTGTACATCATAGTCTCTAATGGTCTTTTGTATTTCTTCAGAGTCATATGTGACTTCATCTTTTGTGTTTCTGATTGTGTTTATTTGGGCTTTTTCTCCATTTTTTTTTTTTTTTTGGTCAGTCTAGCTAGGGGATCATTGATCTTGTTTATCCTTTCAAAGAACCAGTTTTTTGTTTCATTTATTTTTTGTATTATCTTTTTGTCTTCTAAGTCCTCGATTTGGGCTCTTATTTTTGTGATCTGTATTCTTCTGCTAGAGTTAGCGTTTTGGTGGTCTTACTTTTCCAGCTTCCTTAGGTGACTTGTTAGGTTATTAATTTGTGATTCTTCCATTTTCTTCATGTGCATTTGTAGAGATATGAATTCCCCTCTTACTACAGCTTTCATGGCATCCCAGAGGTTTTGGTAAGATGTTTCTTCATTTTCATTTGTTTCCAGATATCTTTTAATCTCTGTTTTGATTTAATCATTGACCCAGGAGTTGTTTAGCATCGTGCTGTTTATGTCCATGTTTTTGTGGGTTTTGGGGAAACCTTGTTAGTGTTAATGTTTATTTTTATTCCACTGTGGTCTGAGAAGGACATGGTAAAATTTCAATCTTTGAAATTTGTTTATGCTTGATTTATGGCCAAGTATGTGGTCGATCTTAGAGTACGTTCTATGTGGTAATGAGTAGAATGTATATTCTGTGGTCATTGGGTGGATGTTCGTTAGGTATCAATTAAATCCATTTGGTCAAGAGTCACATTGAGGTTCTGGATCTCATTGCTGATTTTTTGTCCTGATGATCTGTCTAGGGTTGTGAGTGGGGTATTAAAGTCCCCAGCTATGATAGTGTTAGAGTCAATATCATTTTTGAGTTTACTTAGATGCTGCTTTATGAAAGTTGGCGTTCCTATGTTGGGTGCATATATGTTTAGGATGGATATTTCTTGTTGATGGATTGAACTCTTTATCATTATGTAGTGGCTTTCTGTATCTTTTAAAATTATTGATAGCTTAAAGGGTATTTTGTCTGAGATTAAGATCACATCTCCTCCTTTCTTTTGTGTTCTGTTTGCCTGAAATTTTGCTTCCTATCCTCTTACTTTGAGTCTGTGAGTGTCCTTTCTAGTGAGATGAGTCTGTTGGAGGAAATATATTGTTGCCTGGTGATATTTTATCCATTTTGCCATTCTGTGTCTTTTCAGTGGTGCATTTAGTCCATTCACATTCAGGGTATTTATTGAAATGTGAGAGTTGATCCCTATCATGAGGTTCTTATACAGTTGTTGTTGTTCTTATACTGTTTGTTTGTTGTCTTTCTTTTGGTTTTGGGGTTGGTTCCTGTGTGTTTTTAATCTTTTTCCTGTACTCTTGTGAAGACTGTCGTTTTTTCCCTTTTCTTCTGTTTTTAATACTTTCTTAAGTATTAAATAAATAAATAGGACTGTCTTTGTGTGATTGCTTGTATGCTTTAGGGAATTTTGTTTGTTTGTTTTTTACTCTTTTCTGGCCTTGTGTCCCTTTTCATTGGTTAGTTGGTATGTATGTCTGTTTTCCCTCCCTCTCCAACTTCCTCTTGACCCCCCCTTCTTCCATTATTTTCCTTTTACTTTCCTCTGTTTGTTTCAGGGAGCAAACCTAAATAAGTGTTTCTTGTAGATGTGGTCTGGTGGCAGTGTAAGTTCTTAGGGATTGGATATCTGGGAACGATTTTAATTTTCCCTCACTGATGAAGCTTAGCGTGGCTTGGTAGGTTATTCTTGGTTGAAATTGTTTATCTTTTAGAACTTTGAAGATAGGGCTACAAGCTCTCCTAGCTTGAAGGGTTTCTGTAGATAAATCTGCTGCTATTCTAATTGGTCTTCCATGGTAGGTAATCTGACTTTTTTCTCTTGCTGCCTTTAGGATTTTTCTTTTTCTTTTTTTTTTTTTTTTTTTTGAGTTGGAGTCTCACTCTGTCACCCAGACTGGAGTGCAGTGGCTGCTCCTGGCCACCGCAGCCTTGACCTGCTGGGCTCTGGCAATCCTTCCGCCTCAGCCTTCCAAGTAGCCGGAATTACAGGCACGCGCTACCACGCCCAGATGATTTTTTGATTTATTGTAGAGATGAGGTCTCGCTGCCCAGGCAGGTCTCGAACCCGCGGGCTTAGGCAATCCACTCACCTCAGCCTCCCAAAGGCACGGGATTACAGGCTGAGCCACCGAGCCCAGCTAGGATTTTTCTTTTATACCTGCTTTGTTTAGGTAAATTATTGTGTGTCTGGGAGTTGGTCTTCTCATTTGTTGTCTTGCAGGGGTTCTCTGAATCTCTTGTGTTTGAATTTTTGCATCACTGATGAGATGAGGGAAGTTTTCTTGAATAATTTCATAGAATGTTTGTTCCACGGTGGTCTCTTTCTCTATTTCTGCCTCAGGAAGTCCAATTACTCTTGGGTTCGGTCTCTTGAAGTAATCGCTCATCTCTTGAAGGTTATGTTCTGTCTTTTAAAGCTTCTTTTCTATGTTTTTGACAGTTTGAGTTAGTTCTATATTTTGGTCCTCTAGCTCTGTCTTTCTTCTGCTTGGCTAATTCTGCTTTTCATGCTTATTAGTTTGATATTTATTTCATTCACTGTATTCTTTACTACTGTTATCTCAGTTATCAACTCCTTCCTAGTTTCCTCTTGTCTCTCTTCAATTCTTTTTAATCTCTCCATTAATGTCTTGATATCTGGGTTTGTAATTTTAGACCAGTTATTTTGGGGCTTCTTCATTGTTTGCATTCCAAGGTCTGTTTTTTCATTATCTGGCCTCCCAGGGGTCTGTGAGGGACCCATATTCTTCTTTTGGTTTTTCTTCATTTGTGTAGATTTCTCTCCTCCTTTCCCTCCCCTTCCTTAATTCTGTTTTTCAGGGAAGGTGGGGTTGCTTTTTTTCTTTTTGTTCAATCTCTTGTTCTTCCTTATGAGGGTCTTCTGGCTTTGTTCACTTTTGAGACTGGACTGTGGATTGGGGGATGTACTTTTTGCAGTTTTGAAATTTAATTGAGGGGGAAGCTGTGATTCAGAATCTGTCTGCAGATCCCAGTATCCACCAACAGGTGTATGAGCACCCTGGAACCCACTTCGCACTGCCTTACAGTCTGTCTATGCATTGGGGTTTAGGTTTGCTCCCTGAAATAAACAGAGGTAAGTAAAAGGAAAATAATGGAAGAAGGGGGGGGTCAAGAGGAAGTTGGAGAGAGAGGAAAAACAGACATACATACCAACTAATGAATGAAAAGGGACACAAGGCCAGAAAAGAGTGAAAAACAAACAAACAAAATTCCCTAAAGCATACCAGCGATCACACAAAGATAGTCCCATAAAATCCTGCCTTTTGATGTGCTCTTCCCCAACACAAGCAGGTAGTCTAAATCCAAAAGCAAACAAAAGTGAACAAAACAATAAAATAAAAAATCAAAATAAGAAACCAGACTAGCTCTGGAGTCTTTCCTGAGTGTCTAAAGTCTCTTCAGCTCTGATCTCTAGCCCCTCCCCTTTGCTCTCATTGCAGGCAAATATGGTTACTCATAGCTTGGGTCAGTTCACTTGGCTTGCTGCCTGACAGGTCTGCCACATAGAACTGAGTTGTCTGTGTCTGATACAGCATAGGGGAGGGCTTCTGTCTCCTGTTTTGGCGAGGTTACCTTAGAAAACAAGGTGGAGGCTGCACAGAGATGGGCGAGGCAATGTGAATCTCTGCCTGGAAAATGGCTGTAGTGGGAGGCTCCTCTTTCACCAATCTTCTCTCTCCACTCATCTGGGGCCCTAGTTGATCCACTATGATAGGCGATGATGGTGTGTATCTGGCATCGGGTACTGGGAACCAGCGATATAGCTGGGTGCTGCAGTTTGGTGTGTCACGGGCAGCTTGGGATGGAGGAGGGAGCTGGGAATTGCCCGGGGCCAGAGCTTAGAGCCACAGTGTTGGCAGCTGTTTAGCACCTGGTAGCAAACAGCTGTAATCCCTTGCGGAGGCCGTAGTGTGACGGAGGCAGTTTGCTGCATGGGACTGGCTATAGTAGCCATCCCCGTGTAGGCGGCGGCTGCAGGAGTACATGGAACTGCCTTCAGGAGCCACCTTTTGTGGAGATCTTCACAGTTCAACTTGTCCCGACGCCATTTTCCCAAGTGTCCCACCAGCCACATAGTTCTAACAACAGCTCTGTTATATGATATTATCCCTATTTTATACATTTCTCAAAATTGAGTCAAAGAAGTTCAGTAATCGGCACAAGGTCATACAGCTAAGGGCAGAGCTCTTGTTTATCTTTCTTTTTGACTTTATCAGTTGCTCCCTACTTTGCTAGTATGCTCACTAGTCACTTGATTCTAGATATTTTCCTTCTATTACGTGGGCCTCAAATTCCCTTACTCTTTTATTTTCTTGCCCACTTTTGCCTGCTTTGCTTTGCTAATCTAAGTGTATCAAATTTTGGAGTTTAAACTTCAGTCTTTTTTTTCTCACTGATCTCTTTATGAAATTAAAATCTGGATACTTTTCTTCTTTTCTTTTAGAATACAAAGTGATGGTGCTCTCGCCCACTCAGAAATAGGCCTGAAGGAAACTTGGGATTTTGACTTTGGAGGTGATGTGCTTGTTTAACACTAGTGAGTAGGCAAAATTCAACTCAGGAAGCATGGACCAGGCACTGGACTAGGCTTTATGGGTATAATTGTGAATGAGGCATAGGGAATGTATTTATTTACAAGGGGCTAAGTACTCTAACAGATAAGTGGAGAGCTCTGTGGAGACACAGCCCAGGGAAAGATTTTTGAGAAGAATGTAGTAGGTTCACCTTGATAATGATGTGGGATCTGGTTAGAGTGTAAACCCTTACTAACCACAGTTTCAGAGAAGTAGGGAGCTAGCTTCTTCAGGCTTAGAAATCCCTGATCATTTCTAGACTTGGACAGACATTCTCTCAGTTCAGTATATCTTGGAATCACCTGGAGGGCCTGCAAAACACAGTTGTTGGTCCCACCCCACAGGGTTTCCCATTCGATATGTCTGGGATGGGACCCAAGAATATACATCTCTAGCAAGTTCCCAGGGGATGCTGATGCTGCTGGTCTGGGAGCCACATGTAGAGAACCACTGGTTTAGAAATAGAGAACTAATTATTATTCTCTTTGGGAAGAGGAGGGAGAGATTAGGAAAAGTGTCAGGAAGTTATGCCCAATCTTTTTTTTCAAATTTGAGACAATTTCCTCAAAATTTGGAAAAATTGTTTAGATAAAAACAACATATCAAATTTACTATTTTTTCAGTAACTTTTAAAATATTTAATGAATATCATAAGGCAGATTTTATCTGATGTTAGTTTGGTACTTCAGGAGTTGGAAGAAATAATCTTTTAGACGTTCAAAAAATGTCTTAGGCATAGTATCTGTTTCATTAATATTTTTGTACTTTTGAAATTAATATTAACTAGAGAGAAACTTTTAGAATTGGCTTTTATAGTTTAATGAAGATTGAGCCTGTTGCTACTGTATTACCTCAGTGTTTATATAGCTTTAGGGTTCCTGCTTTAAAATACTTTAGAAGTCATATAAAAATAAAACAATCTTCAGTGTTGGAGCTCACCTTTGGAAAAACTATATATTTGAAGGATACGGTAAGTAATTTAGCAAGGACTTTGGCTGACCTTAGAAAAACATTGAGTCATAATATTTTGCAGCAGTCTGGTGTGTCATATTCTCTGAACATTGGCCACGGTTGTGTAGAAAGTCATAGACTTAAAATAACTAAACATGAGGAGAAAATTGTTAGAAAAAATAAATTGGGAAAAGAGCCACCTTGAACTGAGAAGAAAAAGGCAATGTTATGAGATAATTTATTTTTCAAAAACAAGAGTGCATGTTACATATATGAATCTATTTTAGTGAGGGAGTATACTAATTAAAATATTTCTAAGATTTTTATGTCAGGTTTAAGTAAGAATCATACTAAAATATCTTTTTCACTGCAGAATTTACCTGTAGAGGGAGATCAGAGCAGAACGTTTCATTTTTATTTTACTGGGATCATCTACAATCAAATGCAATTACTTTTCTTCTAACCAATCTCCTCTTAATGCAAATATTCCAACCAATTATTTTGAGAAAACTCACCAAGGCTTTGAACAAGTCACTAAAAATTTTTAATTAAGACATGCACAGTATCTAGGACTTGAAATGTGAATGGCAATTTGTTTCCTTTTTTCTTAAAAATGCTTCTTGATGCTGGATAAGTTAGAGAGGTCAGACATTTGCTCTTTTTTCACCCCTCTGCTTTCTAGCTGTAAATGTGATTCCTATTATGTATTAAAATGAATTTATTCAGATTGTTACAGTGCTCTGATATAACTTAAGTCTGTTGTAACTGTGAGCAGTAGCCGTTCATCTCTGACTTTGCCTGCTGGATTAACCATTGTGCTTTGTACTGATAGTTTAATCTACTACATCATTTGTGCTATGAATGTATTTTCCAAGAATTCAGATAATAAAATTGAGAATGGCCATGATTCCAATACTGGAATGCTGAAGACATCACTGATAAAGAAATTTATTATTATTGTACATGGAAATCTATATTATACATATATATATTATTATATATATATATTAGTATATAATGACTTGTTTAAATGGATGGAAAGACACATGGAATTGATTAGGAAATTATATATCCAAAATCATTCTGCACCATGCACAGAAAATAATTTGGAGTTGGGCTTTGTTGTGGGTTGAGTTGTGTCCCCTCCAAAATTCATTATGCTAAGGAACTACTCCTAGAACCTTAGAATGTGACCTTGTTTGGAAGTAGGGTTACTGTAGATAATATCAGTTAGGATGAACACATAGTGGAGTAGTGGACTCACCCTACTCCACTATGATTGGTGTTCTTGTAAACAGGGGAAATTTGGACACAGATATGTATGCAGGGAGAACGCCATGTGAAGATTGGGGTTAGGCTGCCATATACCTAGGAACTGCAGGAAGCTAGCAGGCAGAACTTCTTTAGTGCCTTCAGAGGGAGCACAACCCTGTTGACACCTTGATCTTGGGCTTTTAGCCTCCAGAACTGTGGGACAATGCACTTCTGTGGTTTAAGCCACACAGCATTTTGTACTCTGTTATGACAGCCCTAGCAAAACAATACAGTCTTAGTGGGGAGATGTACAAGCACCTGAGGAGACTGAATCTCACAAGTCTGGGACAAGGCAAGTACATCTAAATCAATCAGCACTTTTCCCATCGTGTTTAAATAAAAGCATTTATTGTAACAGAAAAGTCTACAGTGTAGTATAATGTGTATTTTCTTCTTTTTTTTTTTTTGAGTGAGAGTCTCACTCTGTCACCCAGGCTGGAATGCAGTGGCATGCCCATGGCCACCCCAGCATCAACCCACTGGGCTCAGGCAGTCCTTTGGCCTCAGCCTTCCAAATAGCTGGAACTACAGGTGTGCGCTACCATGGCCGGCTAATTTTTTTTATTTTATTGTAGAGATGAGGTCTCGCCAAGTTGCCAAGGCTGGTATCAAACCTGTGGGCTCAGGCAGTTCCCCAACCTCGGTCTCCCAAAGTGCTGGGATTACAGACTTGAGCCACTGCATCCAGCTGATAATAATGTGTATTTTCAAATAAATACCTATTAATATTTCTATGTTAAAGTAATAGCACAATGTAATGCACAGTTCTTTCTCATGCTCTGTTGTGTTTTTGGACTGGTATGACTGTGTCCTGGTTGACTCCCCCGGTGCTCACAGTTCTCAGCCTGCCTGCTGTTTGTGCTCCTTTGGCCATCTCGTCTTCCTTCTTCCTCATCACATATTCAAGTATCACCAAGGACAATGAATTTGAGATGATGAAACATTTTTAGTTAGCCTTGGTAAAGATAATTCTTACCATCAAGCTTATAATTTGAAGTAGTTTACATGGATAAATACTAAAAATATTCAAATAAAGAGTTTTTAAAAAATGCTTTCTATTCCTGTTTGGAAGGCAACATGATATCACCAGTAGAATAAGAGTTTTCAACGTCTCACATATATCTAATGGATTGGATGTGAGCGGGACTGTTTTCTGTGGCATGTGGTAATAATTCCGATTTAATTGGAAGTGCCTGAGTACCTCCATTTACTTAGTAGCAATTTCTAATATGTATTAAATAAAAATTTTAGAACGTATGCTTTTGGTTTTCTTTCTAATGTTTATTATTAATTCTGCTATACTTTTTATATTATTAAATTGGTAGAATGTATTATGTAATGTATTTAAATTTAGAATGATTCCGAAGGTGTTTTAGCTTTAGGACCCTCTGGTTGACAAATATATTTTTCAGGTCAAATATGATAGGCAAGATTTGGCATGTGTTTTTCATTGGGCAGATATGTGTCTGCTCACATGATTATATGTTATTTAGGACAAGTGCACTTTGAGATTTATAAGGTGTTTCTATTTAATAATGGATGTTGGATGTAAAAACAAGTTCCTCTTAGGTGTTGAATTGTTATAAAATTCCTCAACTTCTGAAATTTGCACTATTTTGTGATTATTCTTTCTATAATAATTTGAGAATGCCATTATTAATAGTATTTACAGAGTTCATTTGTTCAACACTGAGACAACTACTTGAAACCTATTTTCATAAGTGAACATTGTATAAATAAAAGAGCATAAGTGTACACTATGCTATTTTTTAAGAATACTGTAGAATTCTAAACATATTTCTAAGTTCTCACAAAGAAGAAAATCAGTGTAGCAGTACAGGGTAGAAAATTTCTTGGTATGTTTCAAAATTGATTGTTACATTATGTTGAGAAGCTATTGCACATTTCTTTTTTTTTGGAATTAAAATTTTACTAGTATTTTGCTAATAATATGATATTGTGTTTATGTTTCTCATCCAGAGAGGTGGCGTGCTGGCATACATTGGGAATCTTCGCTTGCTTGCCGAGTTTTCCAGCCCTTTTGTGAATCAGCGGTAGGTTACTGAGATAATGTATTTTAAATCTGTGCTGTTTAGTTTGGGGAAATTCCTTCCCCAAGATTCTAAGGCTACTATAAAAAGATAAGGATCTGTAATGTGAATTATTATCACCGTTGTACACATTAGGCAAGTAAGGCTTGGAAAGATTAGAATAACTTATCCAAGGTTTCCTAGCCAGTGAGTGGTGGCTCTAGCTTTTTTTTTTTTTTTTTTTGAGTTGGAGTGTGACTCTGTCACCCTTGCTGGAGTGCAGTGGCACACTCATGGCTACCCCATCCTCAACCTGCTAAGCTCCTGCGATCCTTCTGCCTCAGCCTCCCAAGTAGTCGGAACTATAGGCATGCACTACTACGCCCGGCTAATTTTTTATTTCTTGTAGAGATGAGGTCTCACCAAGTTGCTTGGGCTGGTCTCAAATCTGCGGTCTCAGGCAATCCACTCACCTTGGTCTCCCAAAGTGCTGGGATTACAGGCTGAGCCACTGAGCCCAGCCAGCATTAGTTTTTGAACCCTGCTCTCTCTGCAATGGGATAATGCTCTATAATGCCTGGTCCCAAGGCATTCTTTTACCCTCCACCAGGACACTGCAAGATAAACTGTACTCAGTGGATCTTTGAATTCCATGGAATTCTTTTGTTTTGTTTTTGAGTTGGAGTTTCACTCTGTCACCGAGGCTGAGGTACAGTGGCACGCTCACTGCCATCGCAGCCTCGACCAACTGGGCTCAGGCGATCCTTCTGCCTCAGTCTTCCAAGTAGCTGAAACTACAGGCAGGTGCCTTCACACCCAGCTAGTTTTTTAATTTATTGTAGAGATGAGGTCTTGCCAAGTTGCCCAGGGTGCTCTCGAACCACTGGACTCAGGCAATCCTCTTGCCTCTGACTTCCAAAGTGCTGGGATTATAGGCGGGAGCCACCATACCTGGTTCCATGGAATTCTTTATGGAAAAGAACAAACGCCACTCTGGCTCATGTTGGGTTCAGTTAATATCCCTGACATTAACTTCCTCTTGTCCCCAAATTCTGTTATCAATGTTATCTTAGTCTCTCATTTTTAAGAAATCATTTTATTTTTATTTAATTTTTAAATTTAAAAGACTACTTTTATTTCAAATACACACAATATAAATGACTAAACCAATAAATGTACAATATTGATATCCATCACAGGAATTTTTAAAGAACCATCTTAACTGTTTTTAAGAATACAGATCAGAGTGCTAAGTATATTCACATTGTTGTGCAACAGATCTCTAGAACATTTTCATCTTGCAAAATTGAAATACTCATTAAACACTAATTCCTTTTTTCCCTCCCCCCAACCCTTGATAACCACTTTTTTATTGTTGACTGTTTGTTTCTGTGACTTTTTGACGACCTTAGATTACTTTGTCCTTTTGGGACTGGCTTATTTTGCTTAGCACAAGAGTTCCTATTTCTCTACATCCTCACCAATGTTTGTTATTTTTTGTTCTTTTGATAGTAGCAGTCTTCATGAGTGTGAGATGATGTCTCATGTAGTTTTGATTTGCTTTTTTTCTGTGACTCATGATGTTGAGCATCTTTCCTATGTATCTTGGTCATTTGTATGGCTTTGAAAGATTGTGTATTCAAGTCTGCTCATTTTTAAAAACATTTTTATTGTAAAGATGTGGGGTACAATCCAGGGTTAGGTACATAAACATTGATCATGCAGGTACCCCTGTTAATGAGGTATGCTCCTCCAGGTTTTCTTTGATATTAGATTGTAGTAGTTCTTCTATATTTTGAATATTAATCATATCAGAAGATGATAGTATCAGAGTAATTATTTGCAGATCCTTTCAACTGTTCCATAGGTTGCCTTTTCACTATGTTGATTGTTTCTTTCAATGTGCAGACGGTTTTAAAGTCAATGCAGTCCAATTTGTCTTTTTGTTCCTGTGCTTTTGGTATCATATCTCCAAAAATCATTGCCAAGTTCAATGTCCTGAAGGTTTCTCCCTCTAATTTCTTCTTAGTGCTTTAAGGTTTGGTCTCATGTTTAGGTCTTTAATCCATTTTGAATAAATTTTTTGTATATGTTGTAAGGCCCCAATTTTATTCATTTGAAAAGGGATATACAGGTTTTCTAGAAAATTTGCTGATGAGGCTATCCTTTCCCTGTTTGTAGTCTTGAGACTCTTATCAAAAGCCATTTGGCCATATATGCAAAGGTTTATTTCCAGCTTTGTGTTCTGTTCCATTGGTCTGTATGTCTGTCTTTGTGCCAATACCACACCATCTTGATTACTATTGCTTTGTAGTATGTTTTGAAATAAGAAAATGTTGGAAGTCCAACTTTGTTATTCTTTTTTCAAGATAGTCTTGGCTATTTAGGGTCTTGAGAGATTCCATATTAATTTTAGAATTTTTAAAATATTTCTGCAAAAAAATGCCATTGAGATTTTTATAGGAATTATATTGAATCTGTAGATTGCTTTGGGTTATATAGATTTTTTTTTGAGACAGGGTCTCACTCTGTTACTCAAGGGTGGAGTACAGTGGTGTGATCGTGGCTCACTGGGTTCAACTGATCCTCATGCCTCAGCCTCCTGAGTAGCTGGGATTACCGGCAGGTACCACTACCACTGGCTAATTTTTAAAAATTTGTTTTTTGTAGAGGTGTGTCTGGCTATGTTGCCCAGGCTGGCCATTAATTGCTTAATTATCATAATGAAAAAAAACTTAACCAGGCATGGTGGCATGTGCTTGTAGTCTTATTGGTCTCATAAGTTATTATTATTATTGATTTATTTTTTAGAGATGGGGTCTTACTATGTTGCCAAGGCTGACCTGGAACTCAGTCATCCTGGCTCAGCCTACGAGTAGCTGAGATTACAGGCACAAACCACCTCGCTCAGCTCTGGTCTCAAGAATTATTGAGGACCTGAGTGAACATTTTTTTTTGGTGGGTTACATCTATTGGTACTTAATAGATTGGAAATTAAAATGGAAACATTTAAATGTATTTATTAATTCATTTAACACTAACAATAACATTACATGTTAACATAATATTTGTGTGTGTGTGTGAGTGAGAGAGAGAGAGAAATACATGACCAAAAGAAAACCCCAAAAATTCAGTGGGAAGAGTGTCATCGTTTTACATTTTTGCAAATTTCTTTCATGTCTGAATTCAGCTGATTCTCAAGTCTGCTTTTATTTTCAGTCTGTTGTGATATGTTGTTTTGGTTGAGGCATATGAAAAATATCTGGCCTCTCTGAGTTAATAATTTACTAAGAAAAGGAAAAGCATTTTAGTAGCCTTTCAAATAATTGTGGATATTCTTCTCTAATACCTCACTGAAATATGCTAGGAAGTAGTTTCTTTCTTTCTTTTTTTTTTTGAGTTGGAGTCTCACTCTGTTGCCCAGGCTGGAGTGCAGTGGCACACTCGTGGCCACCCCAGCGTTGACTTGTTAGGCTCCTGCGATCCTTCTGCCTTAGCCTTCCAAGTAGCCAGAACTACAGGCATACACTACCATGCCAAGCCAATTTTTTCAATTTATTGTAGAGACAAAGTCTCACCAAGTTGCCCGGGCTGGTCTCGAACCCGCAGGCTCAGGCAATCCACTCGCATCGGCCTCCCAAAGTGCTGGGATTACAGACTGAGCCACTGAGTCCAGCGGAATTAGTTTCTTAAAGGGTACTTAAATGTAAAATCTGAAACCATATCAATGAACTATTTATATTCTGCTACATTCAAATCCGTTGGTCTCTCTTGGGCTTTGAATCTTTTACCCATGCATAACTTTGATTCTCTACATCTTGGTCACATGGAAAATATCGGTTCATTGAGTTACATAGATCTTATAGAGATTGACACATTTATTAGATGATGTTTTTTGTTGCTGTTTGTTTGTTTGTTTGTTTGTTTTGAGTTGGAGTCTCACTCTGTCGCCCAGACTGGAGTGCAGTGGCCGCTCCCGGCCACCGCAGCCTCGACCTGCTGGGCTCCGGCGATCCTTCCGCCTCAGCCTTCCGAGTAGCCGGAATTACAGGCATGCGCTACCACGCCCGGCTGATTTTTTGATTTATTGTAGAGATGAGGTCTCACTGCCCAGGCGGGTCTCAAACCCGCAGGCTCAGGCAATCCACTCACCTCAGTCTCTCAAAGGCGCGGGATTACAGGCTGAGCCACCGAGCCCAGCTAAATGATATATTTTTAAAGCCCGTGTTAGTTAATGTAACCTTAGATCTCATTAGAAAAGTATTTAAGTATTGGGAAGCTGGCTCACAGTGGCAGATACAAATTTTCAAAAATTCTGATCATTTGAAAATTTACTTTCTTTTCCCCCTGAGTTGAAGTCTCACTCTGTCGCCCAGGCTGGAGTGCAGTGACATGCTCACAGCCACCCCAGCATCGACCTGTTGGACTCTGGGGATTCTTCCACCTCGGCCTTCCAAGTAGCTGGAACTACAGGCACGCTACCATGCCTGGCTAATTTTTTGATTTATTGTAGAGATGAGGTCTCACCATGTTGTCCAGGCTGTTCTCGAACCTGTGAGCTCAGGTAGTCTTCTCTCCTCAGCTTCCCAAAGTGCTGGGATATTTGTTTACTGGCAACAAACACTGTCTGTCAGTTGCTTTCCTTGGTATGATAAGCCCACTTTGTTCATTTTTGAGATGCCTGCCAAATGGCTCAAGCAACCATAGTTTGCTGTTTTTTTTCAAGCAAGAATGGTGTTTTCTGGAATCAGGTAGTTAAGCTGTAGTTCAAACAATCACCCAAGAGTTTTTCCTCAAGACAACCCTTGTCTTCTGCAGCAGAAGTGCTTCATGTATACTTTCTACATTATCACAATAAATACTAAAAAGATATGTACTCAAAGGTATGATTTAATAAAATTAATAATTCTTACTGCTTCATCAAAGACATTCCTAAGTGAAGCTTTTTCTTCTTTTTTCTGGTTTTGTTTTGAACTACAAGTGCATGCCAGTAAAAAATAAGAGTAGCCACTAATACCATTTCTTGGAATTGCCTTGATTTGTGCTAAGATGCCTACAGTTTTGTTCACTAGTGCTTTGCACCATTAGTGCAGAAGTCAGCACAATGAAAAAGGCAAATAACATTTTCATATTATCATAAAAACTGTTTTCCCTTGTAGACCACCTGAAAAGGACTCAGGGGTCCAGGGACCACATTCCAAGACCTATTATTGATTGATACTTGTCATGCAAGGCCTCATCAAGAATGTGGGACCCACTCTTTTTTAAACATTTTTTTTATTTTAAAGATGTGGGGTACAATTCAGATTTACGTATACAAGTGGTCATTGTACAGGCAAAGTTTGGGCCTCCCTTTGGTCCCCACTTTGCCTGGTTTGACATCAGGTACCTTTATTGATGTTATGTGTCCCCCCTCCTCCCCTGGTAGTGTCCTGCTACTGCCAACCCCTTTCTTTTTGTATCATGGTAAAGGTTCAGGTGGCCCCTCTTTAAAACTGTTTTTAAAAAATGTTTTCAATCTTGTTTTCATCTCCCGAATTGTTCTGCTAATTTATTTGTGTTAGTTATCTGCTTTATCTTATATCTCATTAGGCTTTATAATCAATATTCTCAACTCATTATCTGACATTTCAGGAATTCATTTTGGTGAGGTTCTTTTGTTGAAGAATTGGTGTGCCCCTTTGGAGGGGTAACCCTTTTTTTAATGTTTCATGATTGTTTCTCTGGTTCTTATCTGGATGAACAATGGCAGCTAATCTGTATGAGTTCCTTTGATATAGATAGCTTTGTATGTAGCCTTTCCCAAGTGTTGGTTGTAATAGTAATGTAGTCAGGAGGTGGGCTGGCTTGACTGCTCCTGTGAGCCTGGGGTGGTGGGGGTCTCAGGAGGCTTCACTTACTCCTTGGTGGTCTACGCTTGTGACGCGTTATTCAACCTCCAGGCCAGTAGGTGGCGCAAGTGGATGAGAGCTGGCGACTGTCACGTGGATGGGTATTTCCCCGATCCTTGTTTACTGTGAGAAGTGCTCTTCTATCTCAGCTGCGAGCTGCTCTGTGGAGGGCCCTGTGGTCTACCTCCTAGTTCAGCCCTGGGGAGGGAAAACCAAGAGGGGAAGGGCTGAACTGGCAGGCCCATCAATGGTCCACTGATGTCAGGCACAGGCACTGCTCCGAGGTGGGGTCTGGTGTGCGGTCTCCAGGGGTGGGGGTGGCCCGAGTGCCTTATCTAGAAGAGCAGTAGCTCCAGGGTACCTGGGGTAAGTCTGGGGGCTGAGCAGAGAGAACAGCGCTGCACCAAGGGCTCTGCCCCTGGGGGAGGGGTTCCTACTCTAGGCGCAGGGAGGCTAGACGACTAATCCGGGTCTGTATCGACGGGGGCTGCCAGGTCCTTGGTACTGGGGGTATGGGCACACACACTTCCTCAGCAGGCAAAGAGGGGCTGTGGCTCCTCCACAATGATACCTGCAGCCCAGTTCCAGCTGACCTTGGCACCAGACCTCACTACCCTGGAGAAAACATGGGATCAGGAACTGTCCTGCCTCTCAGGCCGCTGACTCAAGTGCAGAGGGGTGAGGTCCCGCCTGCTGGTCTCCTGCCACGTGGACTGCTTTCCCAGTTGTGTAGGAGTGAGGGACCCTCCTTTTCCTGAGTATTGCCGGAGCTTGCTCCCCTAACTCGTCCTGGAGGGAGGCTAGGGTTCTTAACAGTGGTGCTCGCTGAAGAGTGCCGGGATGGCCGTAGGACTAGCTGTTCATGAGAAGCCGCAGCTACAGCTACCTCTTCTCCTCGGGTTGTAAATTCCGGAGCGTGGGTCCTGGCTAGGCTCCTGTCATTTAGGTTTCTATTCTGGGTTTTGCTGGGGCCCCTTGCCATAACCTGCGGGAGTTCAGTGATGCGCAGAGACTGACTCCAGGTTGCAGATCTGACTCTGGCTGCTTGTGTCTCTTTCTGGGAGGTAAACACGGCTTTGGGGGAATTCCCTGCTGCTCCCAGCCTGTGGCTGGGATGAACCCAGGTCTGGTTCCAAACTCTGGGGTAGGATCCATGTTCCCTGCCCTGCTCAGGTTTTGGGAGGCCCGGCTCCTGCTCCAGACCCAGCAGCCTAGTCTGTGGGCAGAAACCAAAATGCCTGTAGCAGTCGCTGTGGCTAAGACACTGGACCTGGGTCAAAATGGTGTTCTCCTTACTGACCTGGGTTTGGAAGAATACCCATGGCTTTACTGGGTGTCTTTTTTCTTGCCAACTCTCGGCCTCCCCAAGACAGCTCCTGGGCTCAGGAGAAATTGGGGTGTTTTCCCTTGACCTGGATTAAGCAGATCCCTGATTGGAAGGTATATCTCAGGAGCAAGGTTTCAGTCCTATCCGGTCTTCTGGGCCACACTCACTTTTCTCTGCAGTGTGCTATGGCGGGGGGTGGTGGTGGTAGGGCGTTTGCCTTTCCCATTCCCGAGATCTGGGGAGTCCTTTGCTGACCTGATGAATATCCATTTTCCTTCATGTTGGTCTTTCCACACTGTTTCACAATGTTTCTGTGAGGTATGTTTGAAAACTTCTAGTCTGCCATCTTGGAAGAAGAAAACAAACAAGGAAATTGTCTTTTTATTTTCTTGTCTTTCACAGAGCACTTTTTTTGTTTTGTTTTTAGTTTTAGTGACGTCTAGCTTATCAATTTTCTCTTTCATGGATTGTGCTTTTTGTATTGTACGTAAAAAACCATCACTATAACCAAGTTCATACAGGTTTTTTTTTTTCTTCTGGAAGTTTTATATTTTGCGTTTCACATTTAGGTCTGTAATCCAGTTTGAGTTAATGTTTGTGTGAGGGCTCTGCCTAAGTTCATTGTCCTGCATATGGACATATAATATCGCACAGTTTGTTGAAAAGACCCCTTTTCTCAATGGAATTACCTTTACACCTTGGTCAAAACTCAGTTGAGTCTATTTGTGTGGGTCTATTTCTGAGCTCTCTGTTTTGTTCCGTTAATTTATTTGTTTATTCTTTCACTAGGGCTGTGCTGTCTTGATTACTGCAACTTTATAGTAAGTCATAGAAATCTGTAGTGTGAGTCCTCCAACTTTGTTCTTTTTCAGCCTTCTAGACTATTCTAGGCTCTTTACCTGTCTATGTAAACCTTAAGGGGATGGTTATTGAACTTTAAAAACTAAAAGTGGTTAATCCCCAGAGATGCAGTGTAAGTGTGATGTTTCTTTAATGATTTTCTCAGGTGGTTCTTTGAAGCTCTGAAGTATCCCAAGTTTTCCAAAGCTAACATCATCAATGGAGCGCTCATGACAGTGGTTTTCTTCATCGTGCGGATTGCCTCGATACCTCCTTTTTATGGCTTCATGTATTCTGTATATGGAACAGAACCCTACATAAGGCTGGGATTTTTAGCCCAAAGTGCCTGGGCCTCTACTTGTGTTGCTTTGGATGTGATGAATGTCATGTGGATGATCAAAATTTCAAAAGGGTACATCAAAGTCATCTCTCTCCTCAGACAAGAGAAAGCCAAAAGTAGTCTTCAGAATGGAAAACTTGACTAAAGGTATGATTCTGATAAGCAAATTTTATTACTACCTGACATTACGTCTGCTGAGAGGATGAATTCTTGGCATGTTCTTGTGCAGAGTGCTACTGCAGGGACTGTTTGCCCTTCTCCTCTCTGAGATCTGGGGTGTCCTTTGCTGTTCTGATGAATATTCATTTTTCTTCTTGAATTGGGGTTCACTGTGTTTGTCTTTCCATACTGTTTCACAATGTTTTGGTGAGGCTTTTGAAAAAATCAAATATAATTGTTATCCAGGGTTTCAGTGTCTTTATTTTTACCTTTAGAAAAGAGAAACTAAAGTTTAGTTTCCATCCCAAGATTTTTTTTTCTGCTTGTCTTCCACATTATTTATAAGCATGGATAAAATCTTAAAGGTTTAAATAAAATATTATGAAGACGGTGGGAAATCTTTTCAGAAATCACTTAACCTACTTTGGTATATTTCTCTATGAAAGATGACTGTTGACTATGATAATTTGGCAAAGTGGGTGTTGTCACCAATTTTGCTAAAAGAATGGGAACTGCTGTTAAATCTGTAAATAGCTATTAACATTTGTCATACTGTACTCTTTACTTACTAGGCTGTCAGTATCTCTGTAGGGTTTAATTTCTAAATTTTGGGCATGTTCTTTTGCTAGCCTATTTAGAAGTGATGTATTTTTCATTTCAGATATACAATCATCTATTAATGGTGAAGTATTTTACCACTTTGGAAATATTTCATTAGTTTTGTCAGGGAAAATACCTCCTGCCAGATTTTTCAGATTTCACATTCTTATTTCTGTATTAGTATTTTATCAAATTATTGATTTTTAAATTTTTATAGCAAGGTTTTAGGACAGTTCTGATAGACATCCTTAAGAGATGTATTCCTTTATCTAAAAAATGCATGTGACATTAGCTTTGGAAAACTTTGGATACTTCAGAGCTTCAAAGAACCACCTGAGAAAATCATTAAAGAAACATCACACACTGCATCTCTGGGGATTAACCATTTTTAGACTAGGCTTACAGGAGGAATCATTAAGAAAAATTAGTAGCACTGTTGTCTCTGTCTGTTTCCCTTGCACTTTTTCTGTGAAAAGATACATTATTTCTATATGCAAAATTTTCCCAGATTTCAGAACCCAATATCATCAGTATCAAAGTCTTAAGCAATATGTATTTATCATGCTCCAGAAATAGGTCTTTGCCTGATGAGACCCCAACTACTCCCCAACTACTCTAACAATAATCAGTATTTATTACTCACAATTCCCGCCTATGCTTGATTAATCAGCATTTAGAGTGCTTTGAATTTCTATCTTATAGGACAGGAAGAAAATAAGGCAATTTAGTCCAAATATTCTGATCATAATTATTGTCTGATTATGTGAACTTAAATGAGTGTTGACGCTGGTTTTCTGCATATGGGTGTGTGTTTGCTTTCACTTTGGTTCTTGCAATTCAAATATATAATTATATGTTTATCTATTGTTGCCCTTAGTTTTTCTAGTATTTGACTTTGATTGTCTTTACTTAAGAAAGAAAAAAAAGTTAACGTAGTAAATTCATGAATAGTTGAACTTATTGTACCTAAACTGAAAGATTGAACCCATTGAGTTTCTCATTTTTTTTTTTTTTTTTTGAGTTGGAGTCTCACTTCATCACCCAGGCTGGAGTGCAGTGACATGCTCACAGCCACCCAGCGCCGACTTGCTAGGCTCCGGTGATCCTTCCACCTCAGCCTTCCAAGTAGCCGGAACTACAGGCACATGCTACCATGCCTAGCTAATTTTTGATTTATTGTAGAGACGAGGTCTCGCCAAGTTGCCCAGGCTGGTCTCGAGCCCACGAGGCAATCCACTCGCCTTGGTCTCCCAAAGTGCTGGAATTACAGGCTGGAGCCATGGAGCCTGGCCAGTTTCTCAGTTTTAAGGAGAATGTTTGGCTTACTTTCATTTTTTTCTGCTCTGATGATGAAGGGAGGCTAGGTGAATAGAATCAGGATTTTTGATTTTATTTGATGTGATTTGATTATTTAATGCAGATTGGACCTGATACATTTTAGAACATTTTAAGAAGATAATTGAACTCTATCAATAACTAAATGATAAAATGAGATTTATTGGCTTATACTAGGTACATTTATTTTTGTAAGACTTAATTCAAGCAATGTAAAAATATGTGTATTTGTTTTTAAAGTGCTAATTTTACATCAAAAATTTGTTAATAAATTTAGTGCTGTCCACATCATAGCACTCAAATATGTATTGGTTATCTAGAGGGAATAGGAAAACAAGTGATTTTATTTTGCTCTTGCTTTTTTTAAAAATTTGTTTTTAAACATATTTTTTATTATAAAACTGTGGGGTACAATTAAGGGTTAGGTATACAAATATGCATCGTTCAGGCACCCTTGTTAATAAGGTGTGTTTCCTCATCCCCAGACAGATATTGCTCTTGCTTTTTTGAAAGAAACATGCCTTTTTAAAAAATGAAGACATTTATATTTTAAACTATTTTGGAAATTAATTCCTTTAGAAAGAAATAAGCCCTGGAATACATATTTTTGACTCTGGATAGTTCTGTAGTTCTGAACAGAGATTTTAAACCCACCATCAACATGAAGACACTGTCAAGCTTTAATATTCATAATCTCCATGTAGTAGTGTCCATTTTTATGGTTACTGTTTCATGCTTAAACCTTCATTTTTATGTTCATTAACATTATCTTTCATTGTTTAGCTGCTCACTAAATATATCCAAAATGTCAAGTATTGAACTAAAGTTTGTTATTCCACTAGTCAGCAATTCTTATGCTGGCTGCATGACAGTTAATTCAACATCCAGATTCAGTATCTGAAAGTATGTTCTCTGTAGTTCTTCTTACAGCAGATATGAAATGAAAATGTGACTACAAACTGCCATGCTACTTGAATCTGACCTTTATAGGAGGTATACTTTGCTGTTCTGCAATTGTATCTACCTACCGAAAATACAAATAAAGACAGAATATACCGTTTATTAAACAGTACAATTTTCATTTATTAAATTACAAGCTTTTTCTTGACATTTTAAATATTGGGTATTTTGACTATATGGATTAAGTTAAATGATTACTTTCTATAAGGCATTCTGATTTTTAACTACTCTATTCAAGTACTTATAGAAAGTAAAAGAAAATTGGTATAAATCTTTAAACAATTCTATTTTTGCAGAAAAGATTATTGGCAACCTATTCTTTCAATGTGAAGTATTCTAGAAAATAAAAGTTGCTGTGAAACTTAAAAATGAATGAAAAAATCAGCCAATAGCATGCAATATCCTACATTAAATTCTCATTTATGAGAATTTAAAAATTATAGAGTTTGCATTCTTAGGGATTAAAAATTTCTTAAGGGTAATTTGCATTTATTTAAAACTCAACTGAGTTATATATGAGTGCAAATAAATTATCTCTTGCTTAAGTTGTTTTGAAATCCTGTAGTAAGTTGAAAATGAATTTTCACCCCAGCTATTTTATTTTGTTATTACATGAACTAGCCCTATGTTAAAAGAAATTATACTTATGTTACCATTCTTAAGAGTGACTCATATATTATGGATGACCCAGGAGTGTCTTAGAGGTCTAGTTTTAAAAACTGCCCAGTTTGTAAGTATTTTAATCTTTTTTTCCCTAAATTTTAACGGTTTGACTCAAATCAAGTATTTGCTAAATGTGTCAGTTTTTCAATTGCATACCTCTGAGGTACAATAGGCATTTGGAGAATTTAGAAACATTCTTTTCATGGAGTTACAGAAGAGAAAGTGTTGTTATGTACATGATTCTTCTGTGTCATTGTTCATGGAAATAAAAGATGCTATTAAAATAAATACTTGAATAAGTTTCTTTTTCTAGGTTGCTCGTAACTCCAAATATGTAAATATGCATTTGAACTGGCTTTGAGTGGTCTCATCTGTTGGATTAAATTGAAAAGTCCACCTATTTGTTGTCATCATTGAGTGTACTTCATAAAAGTTTATGTATTTGTATGTGTTTGGGGTTCCATAAGAAGAAAACTTGTATAATTTTTTTAGACTAGTGGCACAGTGTTTCCCAACAGGTACTTGCCAACATAACTGTGAAACTTTCAGTGTCTATGGGCACACTCGCTGTCTCATTCTTAAACACAGCGTGACAGACACTAAAGCTACTGAAAAAGAGTTCTGAAGCAAAACACATGATGTGTGTAAGAACAACAAAAAGTCAGTAGAATCTACAGTTAAAAGAGACAATAAGGCTGCTTTTCCCTTAAAAGCTATGTGGTGGACCTCCATCAATATAGAAGTTTTCTCTCTGAATCCTTCCAGCCCTTCTATCTCTTCCTCATAATACCTCAGAGACTTCAGCCTCACCTTCCTTCCTTCCTTCCTTATGCCAACAGCTTTCTCTGTCAACTTTTGAGACCTGCCCAAATATCTGTAAGTTTCCCAGTCTCTTGTAATAAATTCAAAAGTTTACAAATATGTTGTCTCATTGAAAAAAATCATTGTAGAGCTCAGACAAATCATAATTTTTAAAAGAGGCTACAGGAAGCCATTACTCATTTAATTATATCTGTTTATAACATGAGGTGAAGTTAATAATGTGGTTTTATTAAGAGACATTTATAATCTCTAGTTTTTAAAAACTGATTTGGTGATATGACCTTTGTAACATGCTCCAGCTGGGAATTTTGGCATGTGAACTTTCTAAGTGTTCTTTTTAGATCTCATGACAGGAGGGCAGAAGAATTGAGTGACTGCATCATGAGAGGGAACCTGGCTTGTGGCAGAATTATTTTAGAGTGCTACTCTCTTTAATAGAGCAAAGTTTGCTGTGTTGATGTTTCTTGAAAAGCAAATGTAAGAGCAAGTGGGTTACTTGGTGCTTTCTAAAGTACAACACCCAAGGCCAAGCCCTGCCCCTGGCTAGGCCAGACTTCATGCAACGTCTACTTGCTTTGATAGTAAGTCACACCTTTATTGGAGGATATTTTTGGAAAGCAGTGAAGACTTGAAGGCAGCTCCTTGATTGGCTTGTTTTCATTGGACACACACTTATTCATTCTAAGTAGCAGATGGTTTGATATCAGATCCTATACATTAGACCAAAAACAGAAATATTTTAAAATCTCTACAATTTAGAAGTTCAATATAAGCTGGGCTTGGTGGCTCAGCCTATAATCCTGCACCTTTGGGAGGCTGAGGTAAGTGGATTGCCTGAGCCCACGGGTTCGAGACCCGCCTGGGCAACTTGGCGAGACCTCATCTCTACAATAAGTCAAAAATTAGCCGGCATGGTAGCGCGTGCCTGTAGTTCCAGCTACTTGGAAGGCTGAGGCAGAAGGATCGCCGGAGCCCAGCAGGTCGAGGCTGCGGTGGCCAGGAGTGGCCACTGCACTCTAGTCTGGGCGACAGAGTGAGACTCCAACTCTAAAAAAAAAAAAAAAAAAGTTCAATACCTCTGGCTGAAAGCTCATTAAGCATCTTCTGCATATTTTTTCTTCAGATCTTTATGTAACTCTCTGTAATGAAGTGTATGTTAGGGTTATTTACTACTTCTTGGTTATTGAAGCCTAAACATATAGCTGTAGGTAAAATACGCTATATACTTTTCCATTTTTGCTTGGATTGTTTCTGATGATTATATTTACTTTTTATTAAGGAATTTTGTGTGGATAATACTCTAACTTGAAAGTAGGATAAATTATGAAATTTGGGGGTAATTATTAGCATTTATAATAATGATATTTAGGCAAATTTTATTTGAGAAATCTACTTGAAAACAGAAGCAAATATAGTGATATATACAATTTCATTTCTGAGATTATAAAATATATAATATTTAATTGCAAAGATTTTTGAAAGCCTTTCAAAGTATACTTAACATTTTGAGAACATACCTTTCAATTTATTTCCGTAAGACTGAAGAACTTTTATTTACAAGAAGCAAGACTATTAACTTTTGGACTTATCAGTAATTAAAATAGCAATTCAGTATTCTTTATTTTTTGTTCTGGTTGGGCTTTATTTGGGGGAATATTCAACATCTTTAATATTTTCATTTAAATTTTGAAATGCTTATATGCTTTGTATGTGTGACATTTTAAATGATATGCACGTTCTAAGCAATAATATGCATATTATACAATGTTGGCATACTTAGTCATGACAATTTTACGTAATAAACTTAATAAAATTTTATTTTAATAAAAAATAAAAGAAAGATAAACATCCTATAAATCACCACTCCCCCCATCTCATAAGAACTTTGAGATTTTCTTATACCAGAATACTGCTGTTGCAGGGTGGGTGAAAGACCCATTGGTGGTGACCAGGTTCTTGGTGCTATGAACAAAGAATTGGATGAGACACAGAAAGACAGTTAAAGCAAAGAGTAACTTACACTCCAAAGAGCACTACACTCCAAAGATGAGCAACTCAGGAGCCTTGAGTTACAGAAAGCTGGGACCTTATATATCCTTCAGTTTTGCAGAGTTTGCAAAAGGAAAGCATTTTTGATAAAATTTTCTGAGGTTACAATGTACTTTCTGGGGCAGGGGTAACATTTCAGGTTACTGCACATGACTGCCTGCCGTCCCATAATTTTAATTTGTATGTATGAGATGCAGTCCCTATGCATTAGCCTTAAGTAGCTCTTTTGCATGGATAGGTTATAGAGAGTTTGATGAAGTCCCTTTTGCACACGTGCCACACCTGGGGTGTAAGTTTTATGGCCTTCTTGTATTGTCCCAGGAAGGATGTCACTCATGTTGTCCTGGAAAGTTGATTAACATTTCAGTTAATGGCTTCTTTCTTGCTGAAGTTCTGTCTTGGAGGTTGGTTAACGGTGCTGGTCTGTGGTTTCTCTTCTTTTCCTATGGCTTGTCTGTTGGGCTCGCTTTCCAGTCTCCATCCTACCTCCTGCCTCATTTTCCCCCTGAGAGACATGATTTCCATAAATCATTATGGGATGCAAAGGGGTGGAGATCATTCTTCTGTAGCTGCTCCCTGCTGAGTAAGGACATTGACCCTGCCAACTTGGGATCATGGAATTCTTGCCCTATCTGATCCAGAGGAAATGTGACAGCTGCTTCTGAATCTGGAAGAGGACTAAAGCCTTGCCGCAGCACCATTTGTAGTTGCGCTACCTCTATGTGAGAAGAAACAAACCTGATTAGTGAATTTAACAAGCAAGGGCCTAATATGCATAGTAGTAATAAAAGGCCTAACAAAGGTATAAAGGGAGCTAATCAAGAACTTACCTATTCAAATAAGGAATGGAGGATTTGACCCAACAGGGTTCCCTCTGCCCCATGTGGTGGCATGTTTTCTAATAGATGAATGTTTTGTTTAATTAAAAAAGCAATTTTTTTCTATTCCAGAGGTGCTAATATAAAAGCAGTATGTTTCATTGATCACACAGATCATTCCAGCTTCTTTTTAGCATGTAACATTCCCTCCTGTCAATTATATCTATGATTTCTATTATGAGGTGATAAGATCCCCTTGATTTGAACATTCTAAGTTTTTTTTTCCTGTTGTATGATGCTATGTCAGAGTATGGTTGAAAAGCAAACTTGGTATATAGGGTAATGGGATAATAAAGCACTTTTTGGCAAATCTTTATTAGGTAGTGGCCTCCCAAGTCTTTCATATAGGAATTTGGGTATGAGGGAAAAAAAGACCACAGTTTAATCCTCAGTTTCTGTATTAGCTAATTAGAAATTTTTTAGCTGCAGAAGATCCCACATTGCTAGGAAGGCTCATTCCTATGGTTGTCTAGTCTGTTTACCTGATGAGGTTACAGGGAATGAGGAAGCATATTCCTAGAGTTGTCCATTTGGTGACAATAATTTCCAGAGTAGTGATGTTGGATTATGGGAAAGGACATGGTCTGACCTGATTTTATAGCCAGTTGTTTATAGGCAAGAGGGAGTCAGGCCTAGAGGTTAGTCTGAAATATTATCCTGGATTGGATTTATATTACATGTGATTATGATCTAAACCCTTGATTTTGTTATTTTTATTTCTTTTCCTGTATCTGACATAGCATTTACAAGAGACATATAAAGATAATATAGTAGCAGGTGTAAAGATGAGAGCTATTTCAGAGTTCACGAGGACTGGCCTGGTTTGCTGTTCCTGAAGGATGCCTGCCTTAGGTTTTGTTCTGAAGACCAGCCAGGCCCTAGGTGTCTTCTTAAATTATAGGCAGGTGGCAGAGGGCCAGCTTGAAGCCTAGGTATGGTTAGAAATGTGGTGGGTACTCACCGTAGGTGTAAGATGTGATTTTTTAAACTCAGCTCTCCCTAACTTTGTAGCACAAGGATCAGTCAAAAGCATCCAACAAGGTCCTATAGTTGGTTATAAATTGAAAACAATATTTGAAAATGACAAAAAGTTTTAAGACAGCCACTGTTAAAATGCTGCCAATAAGAAAACGTGGCTATTTTGTAATATGCAGCAACATATTTTAATAAACTTATTATAACTTTTATAACTTTCTGCTAGAGAACAGACCGATGCTTTAAGAAAATCTAGGGGCTCAGACATTGGTCCTACACCAGTGTGCTGTTGACATCAATGCTTAATTTGTAGACAACTCTGAATTAATTTTCTCTAAAAAATTAGCCCTTATGATCTCATACACCCTCCTCTTTGCAATAGTTTCTGGGTGTAGAGAGATTGAATAACTTTAATTTCTGGCCTTATGTCTTATAAAGGCAGTTCATTTTGATTGCCACCTTTACTGGGCCTGAAGATGAGGCCCTGACTGGTGGGAGCTAGCAAGAGTCACTTTTTTCCAATCCCAAAAGTAAAGCCCTGTAACTTAACAGCACAAGAATTAGTTAATAGAATAGTTGCTTGAGATGTACGGGACTTAGAACAGCTTACTAGCATGTAATCACAGATTACTGTAAAAATGATAGTTACTCATTTAGCCAAGGCAATAGACCTCAAAAGCAGTGCCAATAGTTACATGGATGTAAAAACTTTAATTTTTTTTAAAGAGCAGCTTTTCTAAGTCATCAAAAACCTTTCAAGCAATAACAGCAGTTAGAACTGAGGGGGAAAAAGCTACAACCAACTTAATTATATACTATATTTTAAAATAAATTTCCCTTCATGAACCTTATTATGACATACACATTATTGACAAATGCTTAGATTTTCTGTTTTGCCCTATACTTCCCTCTCTTCTAAATACCCAGTCATTTTATTTTATTTTAGGACAAAACTTTAGCACATAAAATTATTTCCTATGTACAAAATCATTCTCTTTAAAAAAATTTTCTTTATATCTCTCACTTCTACTTACTGGTTTATTTCTATTTTTTTTATGAGTTACCTCAAATTTTAGTGAAAATCTAGGAAGCAAGAAATTCTGAACTGTCTGTTAAATGTCAGCATAGATGAGACCCATTGTATAATTTTAGAAACATGTTGCCCCACATTATAATTCTTTCTTAATTGAAAGCAACCCGGACATTTAATGAGCTTCCAAAACAATTTTAAGATTTTAAACCACATTAAAACGTATTCATAAGCATTACCTTATTTATATTTGCTAAATATATTTATTTTAACAGTTTGCTTAATTACTTATGAAAACTGAGATCTTAGACAAAGCTAGTTATTATTTAATTTATCTCCTGGTTAATTATTTTCAAAGTCTGTGAACATCATGTGTCACCTAAGTAATACACGGGCATTTTATTAATACCCATGACTCAGAAGATTCAGTGGTTTTTATTGAACCAACAATCTTAAATCAGTTTTACTTGTTTAAAAAAACCATTCATATAAATAAAGATTATTCTGGTCTTGGCTAGGTTTCTAGTCCTGTAACCTCATGCCAAACCCTTATCTTGCTTGTGCTAGTAGCACAAGCAAGTGTAAAACTTAATTAGTAGATCCAGACAAAAAGGTATGCTGGCAATTTCAAAGACACTTTTATTTTATTAATTTTAGGCTGGTCGCAGTGACTCAAGCCTGTAATCCCAGTACTTTGTGTGGCCAAGGTGAGAGGCTTGCCTAAGCCCAGGGGTTTGAGACCAACCTGCGCAATATGGTGAGACTCAAAATTTGCTGGGCGTGGTAGTGTGCACCTGTAGTTCCAGCTACTTGGAAGACTGAGGTGGAAGGATCATCTGAGCCCAACAGGTAGAGGCTGCCATGAACATGCTGCTGTAATCCAGTCTGCGCAGCAGAGTAAGACTCCAACTCAACCTGCCCCCCCAAAAACAGAAGGAGTGGGAAGATGGTGACTGAGTCAGTCAGACTATGAGAGTCCCAGTGTGAGTGAGTGAATGTATGGAAGATTTTATATACGTGCTGGTAAGTGAGTGGGCATGTGAATGACTGCCTGAGGGAGGGCTTGGAAGCCAGCAGCCAGGACTTTCCTGTTGAAGCAGCTTTTTCCACAGCTGCTCGACTTAGTCCCTAGTGATTCCTGGGAGGAGAAATCGAGCACCATTTTAAAATCAACAAAACTCTTCCTGGGAAGAAGATGCTGGGAGACACTGACTAAATAGGGGCTTGTGAACAAGTGACCATGGCTTTCCTGGTGAAACAGCTGGTGCTGCAGCTGTGCTGCTTGGTCCCTAATGCTTCCCAGGAAGCAGAAGCCAACCACCATATTTTTTTGTTGGAATCTCTATTACTAGACTGGAGGGCAGTGGCACGTTCCCAGCCACTGCAGCCTCGGCCTGTTGGGTTCAGATGATCCTTCCACCTCAGTCTTCCAAGTAACTGCAACTACAGGCATGTGCCATCATGCCAGCTAATTTTTTGATTTATTGTAGAGAAGAGGTCTTGCCAAGTTGCCCAGGCTAGTCTTGAACCTGTGAGCTCAGGCAATCCTCTCACTTCGGCCTCCCAGAGTGCTGGGATTATAGGCATGAGCCACCAAGCCCAGCCTCACCATTTTTTTTTAACTCACAAAAGGCTTCCTAGGAAGAAGTGACAGGGAGAGACTACTGGCTCCAGGCTGTGTTTCTCCACTGTAGTGGGAGACTGCTGGCTCCAGGCTCCACCTCACCACTGCAGTGCCTGGTCGGACACTGGCAGCAAGGGCTGCGGAGGGAGCCCAGAAGCAGAGCTCCACTGCAGAAGACGAAAGAGGCACCCTGCCACTATCTTGAAAATAGGACAGGAAAGTGTTCTGAATTGCTTACCATGGAGCAACAGACCCAATCTCGGTGTCCAGTGGATCAACAAGTCAGGGGTTGTTCATGACCCAGAGGGAATATCCCAAAAGCACAAGCTTCAGAGGGACCCGAAGAGTGCTGAATCTCAGGCATCCCAACCCCTACCCCGATCCAGCCATGAGACAAAGGGTGTGGCCAGAAAAGGATGAGGAACAACTTCAAAGAGATCAGTGGGAGTACACACACATACCCATGGCATCGTCATATAGAATGGTGGTGGGGATTGGGTCTCATGGAACCCATGCCACAATCAGTGAACATTGTGATTTGCAAGTAGTTGCTGAACCCTAGCTTCCCATCCTCTATCTTTCCAACTGTAAAAACTACAAGAGACAGCAAACCTTCCCACCCATAGTCCTGTTTCAAAATAGAACAAATCCAGAGCCTGATCAGGGAAGAATAGAGGGTTGAACAAACATCAGAAGTGAAAGTCTCTCCCACTGCCACTGAATAATGGAACTAAAGAGCAAAGAAAGAGATCTGTTACAGATGAGGAAAAGCCAAAGAAAGACCACAGGTAATTTCAAATGAACCAAAGAGAAAACTGCTGAAAAATCAGACCTCAGAGCACAAACAATGGAAATCACCAACAAATGGCCCCAGAATATGACAGGGATTAAGGAATGAATGGAAAGAGTGAATAAGTCTCAAGAAAGACAAGATGCAACACTGAAAGAACTTGTAGCAGAGATTTTGGCCATAAAAAATTTCATTCAGAAAATAAATAAGATAACAAGCATGGAAAACAGAATTCATCAAGCAGAAGAATCTCAGAACTTGATGATCAGAACATGGAATTAACCCTCTCTGTAAAAGATATAGAAAGAAAACTCATAAAGAAAGAACAAAGCCTACAAGAGATATGTGATTATATCAAGAAGTTGAACCTATGCCTGATTGGTATCCCAGAACAAGAAAGGGAAATGGAGAACACCTTGGAGCATATATTCCAGGAGATTATCCAAAAAAACTCTCCAGCTCACCAGAGATGTAACCTGCCAAGCACAAGAGATACAGAGAACCCCCACAAGACATCAAATGAGAAGACCAACCCCTAGACACATAGTAATTTGCCTACACAAAATAGGCACACATGCAAAAAATCCTGAAGGCAGCAAGAGAGACTACCTACTGGGAAAACAATGAGAATAGCAGCAGACCTATTGGCAGAAACACTACAATCAAGAAGGAACTCAAGTCAAAGATAAACAATTTTAACCAAGAATTTCCTACCCAGCCAAGCTCAGCTTCATCAGCGATGGAGAATTAAAATTCTTCCCAGACATCCAATCCCTAAGAGATTATGCAACTTTCAAATGAGCTCTAAACGGCATGCTTAAAAAGGTACTAAGCTCAGAAGAAAGGAAAAAAGAATAACCACATGCTTCCCAGGAGAACAGAAGAGAACAGAATCAACAGAGAATACATTGCAACCGCAAACTTGAAAAAGCACATATACATTAACCCCAAAACTAAAAGAAAACAAGAAAAAACTTTATAAGAACCTCATGACAGGGATAAACAATAACATTTCAATAATCAGCCTGAATGTGAGTGGACTAAATGCACCACAGAATAACAAATTGGATAAGAAACCATGACCCAATTATTTGCTGCATCAAGGAAACTCATCACACCACAAGGCATACACACAAATTCAAAGTTAGAGGGCAGAAAATGAGCTTCCAAGGCAAATGGATCACAAAAGAAGGCAGGAGTTGCAATCTTAATATCAGACAAAACAATCTTTAAGCTGTCAAAAATTTAAAAAGATATAAAAGGATACTGCATAGTGATAAGAGGTTTAATCCATCAACAATAAATATCCATCCTAAACATATATTCACCCAACACTGGAGCTCCAGCATTTATAAAGCAACTACTAAGCAAACTAAAAAAGATATTGACTCTAACACTATTATTGCTGGGAACTTGAATACCCAACTAACAGCCCTAGATAGATCATCAAGGCAAAAAATCAACAAGGAGATCCAGAACTTCAGCTTGACTCAATCAAATGGACTTAATAGATACCTACAGATTATTCCACCCAACAACCACAGAATATACATTCTACTCACTGCCACATGGAATTTACTCCAAGTATGATCACATGCTCAGCCATAAATCAAGCATAAACAAATTCCATAAGGTCAAAATATTGCCATGCACCTTCTCAGACCACAGAGGAATAAAAATAAATATCAACACCAACAAAACTTCCTCAAAGCCCACAAAGACATGGACACTAAACAGCATGATGCCGAACAACTACTGGGTCAACACCAAAATCAAAACAGAAATTAAAAGATTCCCAGAAACAAACGCAAATGAAGAAACATCTTATCAAAACCTCTGGGATACCATGAAAACAGTTCTAATAGGGAATTTATATCCTATGAACACATCAAGAAAATGGAAAGATCACAAGTTAACAGCATAACAAATCACCTAAGGGAGCTGGGAAGACAAGGGTACCAAAACCCTAACTTTAGCAGAAGAATTCAGATCACCAAAGAGCCCAAATATGGAAAATACAAGACAAAAATATTATAGAAAACAGCAAACAAAACAAAAAGCTGGTTCTTTGAAAGAATTAGCAAGATTGATGGACCCCTAGTCAGAATGATCAAGAAAAAGAGAGAAAAAGTCCAAATAACCACAATCAGAAATACAAATCACAACTGACCCCAAAGAAATACAGATTATCAGAGATTACTATGCACATCTGTGTGGAAACAAACTTAATAACCTAAATGAAATGGAGGAATCTGATATCATACAACCTTCCCAGGTTGGAACAAGAAGACATTGAGACACTAAATAGAACAATAACAATCCAGGGAATTCTGTCATAAGAAAACTACCTACCAAAAACCCTGGACCAGATGGCTTTCCAGCATTATTCTATAAAATGTACAAGAATGAGCTGACACCAATCCTATTGAAAGTATTCTAGACAACTGAGAAAGATGGAATTCTCCCCAAATCATTTTACGAAGCTAATATCACACTGATACCCAAACTGGGTAAAGATCCAACAACAACAAAAAAGAGAACTACAGGCCAATATCCCTTATGAACATAGGTGGAAAAATCCTCAACAAGATTCTAGCAAATCAGACCCAGCAACACATCTCAAAAATCATCCACCATGACCAGGCAGGCTTCATTCCTAGGATGCAGGGCTGGTTCAACTTCCGCAATACCATAAATGTGATTAAATGCTTCAACAAATGTAAAAACAAGAACCACATGATTATATCGTTAGATGCAGAAAACTTTTGATAAAATCCTCATTCCTTCTTGATAAACACCCTCAAACACTTAGATATAGAAGGGACATACTTCAAAATAGTAATTACCATCTATGATAAACCCACAGCTAGCATATTGCTAAATGGACAGAAACTGGAAGCATTTCCCCTGAAAACCGGAACAAGATAAGACTGCCCACTCACCCTTCTTGTTGAACATTGTGTAGGAACTCCTAGCTAGAGCAGTTAGACAAGAGAAGGAAATCAGAGGTATCCATATAGGAAAGAGGAAGTTAAATTATCCCTCTTTGCTGACTATGTGATTCTATACCTAAAAAATCCAAGAGAATGTATCAAAAATGTGCTTACACTTTGAAAGGACTTTGGCAAAATAAATGTGGAAAAGACAATTACATTCTTATATACCAACAACACACAGGTAGAGAACCAAATAAAAATCACAATCCCATTCACAATAGCCACACAAAAAAAATTAAATACCTCGGCATCTTCCTAACCAGAGAAATGAAAGATCTTTACAATGAGAGCTACAAAACACTGCTCAAAGAAATCCAAGAAGACACAAACAAATGGAAAAATACTTCATGCTCATGGATAGGAATCCATCCTCCTAAAGGCAATCTACAGATTCAATGCAAAACCCATTAAATTACCAACGTGATTCTCAGACCTGGAAATGACAATACAGATATTCATATGGAAACATAAATGACCACGAATAGTCAAAACAATTCTTAGCAAAAGAAAGCAGGAGGTATCACACTTCCAGACTTCAAACTTTACTATAAAGCTATAATAATCAAAACAACCTGGTACTGGTACAAGAACAGGCATACAGACCAATGGAACAGGAATGAGATTCCAAAAGAAGAGTCTCAATTTCTCAATCAACTCATTGACAAAGCCTCTAACAACAACCACTGGGGACAGCAAAACCTATTCAGTAAATGGTGCTGGGAAAGCTAGCTGATCACATGCAGAAGATTGAAACAGGACCCCTACCTATCACCATGCACAAAAATTAACTCTAAATGGATCAAAGACCTAAACATAGAGCCTCAAACTATAACAATCTTAGAAAATGCAGGAGACACCCTTATGGAAATTGGAACTGGCAATCAATTCCTGATTAAAACCCCAAGTGCCCATGCCATAAGAGATAAGATAGACAAGTGGGACCTCATCAAACTGAAAAGTTTCTGCAAAGCAAAAGAAACCATCAAGAGAGTGGGGAGACAACCCACAGAATGGGTGAAAATATTTACCAACTGTGTATCTGACAAAGGCCTAACATCTAGGATGTATAAGGAACTCAAACATGCCAAAAGGAAAAAACAAATAGTCCCCATTAAAAAGTGGGCAAAAGACATGAATAGACACTTCTCAGAAGAAGATATATGGGCAGCCAACAGACACACGAAAAAGTGCTCAGCCTCACTAGTCATCAGAGATATGCAAATCAAAACCACATTGATGTACCACCTAACCCCAGTAAGAATGGCCATCTTTAGTAAAACAACAACAGATGCTGGTGAGGATGTGGAGAAAAAAGTACGCTTCTACACTGTTTGTGGGAATGCAAACTAGTGCAATCTCTTTGGAAAATAGTGTAGCAGTTTCTGAAAAAACTAGAAATTGACCTTCCATATAATCCAGCAATTCCCCTATTGGGAATATACCCGGAGGAACTCAAGTCATTCTACCAAAAAGATACCTGCACACACATGTTTTTTGCAGCACTATTCACAGTACCAAAAACCTGGAACCAACCATGCTGCCATCAAAACTGGATTAGATTTTTAAAATGTGGAATATATACACAATGGAGTATTATGCATCCATAAAGAAGGACAAACATAGGAACTCTGCAGCAACTTGGATGGAATTGGAGTTGATCATACTCAGTGATCTATCACAGAAACAAAGAACAGAGTACCATATGTTCTCACTCATAGTGGACCTTGAACAATTACCATAATTCTCTAAGAAAGAGACTAGCAGTAGTGGGAAACTGCCAGGGGAGGGCGGGATGGGATTGAAGAGTTAAGGGAAACTGCCAGGGGAGGGGAGGGCACACCTCATCAACAGGGGTACCTGCATAATGAACATTTGCATACCTATCCCTGGATTGTACCCCACATCTTTAAAATAAAACATTTAAGAGTAAGAAAAATGTATCTTGCAAAAACTATTTTTAACCATTTTTTATTTATTAACGATATGTGAACTTGGAAAGCATTTAGATCTGTTTATTTAATTTATGAGTACTCATTTACTTATAAGCCCATTTGCTAGTATGCGAAACAAAACATATAACATATAGATATGTAAACAAATCTAAACTTACATACATACACATAAACAAAGATTTAATAGTTTTTACATCTGAACTCTAGCCATGAAACAGCAACAAAGTCACAAGTCTACAAAAGACAGCTGGATTCAAATTATATTTTTATAAAATTGGAAGCTGCATGGTTAAACTTTGTCTGGATATATAATCCAGTAAAGGCTATGGACCAAAATTGGGGTAAAGTAGTTTTTATGGCAGTTTGATTTTCAAAACCCCCTTTTTATCTTCAGTTTCAAAATGAGTCTTCAGTGCTTTTATCTTAGATAGAACTGTCTGAACTGTGTAACAGAATTTTTACTAACCTTGAAACAATGAGCTTTATCTCAACATCAGTAGCTCAGTTACCAGCAAATTCAAAGCAGGCAGGAAAGAAAAGAAAGAGAGAGGTTAGAACACTTTATTTAACCCTGTAGCTGCAGGTTAACCATTTGAGCTCTGAAATTTTTTAGTTGTAATTTGCCCAACTGCTTTAAAATTGTGCACAATCATAAACCTTAATATTTAACCATCTGGAGTTTTAGAGCACCTGGCATGCCCTTGAACCTCTTTCAAATACAAAACAAACAGTGAAATCAAAGAAGGAGACTGGGCATGATAGAATCACTGGGGATTATAAAGTACAAATCAAAGGATATTCTCAAAGCACTAAAGAGAAGAGTGCATTTCCCTGGAATCTACAAATTGGTCCCAAGGACCCAAATGGGAAACTGTTCAACGCCCCTGGCTTACATTCCAGTTCTTGGCTTACCAGTACGTGTGTCTGTTTTCCAAAGTTGAGTGTTTTAAAATCCCATTCTCCCAGCTGTGTCTTCACAGAAGGACCAGTGGTTGTGGGTGGTAGGAGCACTTCTTGGAGAGGCCCCAGAGCAAGAGAGCTACAGCAGCTACTGGAGTCTTCTGGAAGCAGTCCTACTGACACGGACCAGCTGCAAGTAGCAGGGGTTCCAGTGGAGTTACCAAATGTTACAGCCTGATCCAACAATTGGCTATTTCCCCTAATGTCAAAAAATTCCAGAGGTGGAGAACTTGGAGAAGTAAGTAACTTTATTCTGATACCATGGGATCAGGGAACAGGCTATGCATTATCTAAAAACCTGTTTGTTTAAGCAGAGTTTCCATCCAGTATTTATAATAAAACATACCATTTTTTCCTAAATGACTTTTAATATGACCAAAGGCTTCCTTTTGGGCAACATTCAGAAGCAGTTCTTTTCAATTGGAGTGCAGTAAGCAGCAGGAATAAACAGCATCTCTCCATGAGAGACCAAAGGCCAACGTTATGGTTTGCAATCCATCTGCAAATCTATTTGGATCCCTGGAATACTTTTTTAGTTTTTCCTTGCATACTGGATGTCTGTAATAGCAAAGGGAAAGGCTAAGCAATTCTGCATTATTCTCCAAAGTGGAAGGAGAAGTTGGGGCTGCAGTGGCAGAATTATAAGAGGGGGGGTGGAGCTTGGTTCCCCCTGAGAGACAGATGGGGTTGAAATGAGTCATCTACAAGATCCAGAGTTTGTTGGAGTTTTGAAGTGTGCTCTTTTTGGATTTAATGATTAATGAAGGCTTCTGATGAAGGGTCATAAAGGCATGGACATATGGGACTTCTGACCATTTGCCTCACTTGGCATAATGAGTCCAGCTGCTGGATAGTATTATAATTTATGGCCCCATTAAGTGGCCATCTTTCCTAGTCTCCCAGCTTATGTGAGCCATGCCTCGTTACAAAAGATTAGGCACCTTTTCTTTAGCTTATATGGGGTCAAATTATTCCCAGTGGTTTAAAATGCATCCACAGGGGTTGTCCTGAGGAACTACTTGACTGTTTCCCAGGTTGGTCTGAAACAGGAAAAAGGGAAGAATCCTTAGACTTAGAGCTAGGGCTATATTTCAATGTGCAGCATCCCACGCAGAAGGATATGCCCCATGGAGGCATCGAGGCATCACTCTCAGCCTCCTTCAGAACTCACTGGACATCTCCAACTTAGTGGTGGACCCTGGGGCCACTTGGGGACTGAGACTTAGTGATTACTCCCCTATGTGCAGCTGACTGTGCTTTTTCTTTCCTCCCTTTCTTGCTGGATGAGGGAGACCATTGAGAATATGAGAACATGGCATTATATAAGCTCTCCCAGGTTAAACCCTGCAAAGTGGATGGTGTCAACAGATCATCTCTGCTGCAGGTTGGTTAGGGCTGATACCCCTTAAAGGTCAAGAAGGTCCCAGAAGTATATCACTTTTGTGTGTGGACAGTATTAAAGTCAATTGTGCCATCAGAAGGTATAGCAACAACAACAAACGGAACAAAAGTGACTTCTCTGATGTAGGTAAAACAGCATTAGAAAACCAGAAATGTGGGTTGTTTACTCTAAAAAGCATTGAGTCATTATAATGCCACTGTGCCCCTCTGTGCTACTGAATAAACAACTAACTGAGGATTGCTAGTAAGGGATGTATAATGCATTAACAAGGTGACAGGAAAAATTCCAGCAATTTGTATTCCATCTATCAAACCTAGGATTCTGAAAAGGTCAGGCAGTTTTAAAAGCAAACATAATAGAACTTTTCCCCAAATTGTGCTAAGAGCCACATAAAAAAGAGTTTTTGGGCATGACTGATGGGATTGTATCCAAGCTAAGACCCTCCCATAAAGAAATCTATTGCCCTTGGGAAGCATGGCTTCTGGCAGGACTGTTGTCTAATAGATCCTGCATGTTGTGCCCTAATATGATTTAATAAACACACTGAATGAAGGTGTTGGAAGTAGCATGGGGAAATACCTCCCCCTAAAATACCTTGAACATTCTGCCAGCCCCTCACAAGCAAAGACTTCTCCTTTCTCATAAATTCCCCCTTCAACATTGCACAAACACAACAGTCTTTAGGCTCACACCCTGGAATTATTCTGATTGTCCTCTGCAGAAGCTCTATTTGCAAAGGAGAGAGAACTGATTGCAAACAAGCATAAGTAGAGGGGAAATGCCAGTCAGAACCCAAACAGAAAAGTGTCAGTCAGAGATAAGTTTTTAAATTAACTCATTTTGGCTGTACACACAGAATCCTCTCTGTTGCTTGGGTTTGCTTTGTGCCAGGTAAGTTCCTAAGTGACTGGTCCCAAGACTAGGTTATTCTGTCATGAGAGACTTCTAGTGACAGATGCCCTAATGGCTTTTAATTGTCCAACCTATGCCTACAAAAGGATGGTCAAAAATAAATGAAAGTGAGAGAGAAAAAAATAGAGTCACATGCTAGTAAGTTAAAGGGAGCAGCCTCAGGGGAAATGGTCATATATTTTCCTTAGACCAATGTGTGCCTGCACTGTGCAGGACTTTTACTTGTGCCTCACCTGTAATGTCCTGTGTCCAGGGTCATGTCGAGGTTATCCCTACATGGGAGACGTGTTTTTATGTGGCAGGCACCATATCACCTCTTAAATGCCTGTCCCAGGCTCACACAGTTGTGGCTGTCAGTGGCTGGAAGAGAGAGAGAGAGAGAGAAAGAGAGAGAGAGAGAGAGAGAGAGAGAGAGAGAGAGAGACTTAATAATGGAAGTGAGAGAACAACAATACAGAAATTAATATAGAAACATAAAAGACCATGAACAGACAAAACAATCATTAGCAAAAGAAACAAAATCAGAGGTGTCACATTTACAGACTTCAAACTCTACTATAAAGCTACAATAATCAAAACAGCCTGGTGTTGGCACAAGAATAGGCATATAGACCAATGGAACAGGATAGAGATTCTGGAAGCAAAACCTCATTTCTCAACCAACTCAACAACTTCGACAAAGCCTCCAACAACAACCACTGGAGAGAGGAGAATCTAGTCAGTAAATGGTGCTGGGAAAACTGGCTGACCACATGCAGGAGACTGAAACAGGACCCCTACCTATCACCATATACAAAAGTCAACTCTAAATGGATCAAAGATCTAATTATAAAACCTCAAACTATAATAATCCTGGAAGAAAATATAGGAAATTGGAATAGGCAACCAATTCCTGATCAACTCTCCAAAAGCGAATGCCATAAAAGATAAGATAGACAAATGGGACCACCTCAAACTGAAAAGCTTCTGCACAGCAGAAGAAACCATTAAGAGAGCAGGGAGACAGCCCACAAAATCGGAAAAAATATTTGCAAACTGAAAATCTGACAAAGACCTAACATCTAGGATCTACAAAGAACTCAAATATGCTGAAAGAAAAAAAAACTAAACAACCCTGTTAAAAATGGTCACGATATGAATAGACGCTTCTCAGAAGAAGACATATGAGCAGCCAACAGATAGATGAAGAAATGCTCAGCCTCACTAATCATCAAAGAAATGCAGATTTCCAAGAAGATGGCAGCATAACCAGCCAGACTGTGTGAGTCCCTGTGTGCATGAGTGATTATATGGGCAATTCTGCGTGTGTTTCTGTTAGTGAGAGTGTGAAAGGCTGACTCAGTGGGACTCAAGAGCAAGTGACCAGGGCTCTCCTGGCAAAGCTGCTGGTGCTGCAGCTGTTCTACTTGGATCCTAGTGCTTCCTGGAGTGCCCAAGCTGAGTGCTATTTTCTGAAATCAGCAGAGCTTTTCCCAGGAAGAATGACTGGAGTGATTGCTCAGCCTCACGAATCATCACTAGGGAGTGCAGCTAGGGAACCAGAGGCAGAGTCTTGAGGAAATAGCAGGGAGAAGCCACCCCGAGCCCAGTCTTGCCACGGGGCCCTGAGATCTGGAGACTGTGGTAACTGCTAGAGAGGGATCTATTGACCCCAGTGGTGACAGGTCAGCAGCCAGCAGAGAAACTGACCAGACCCTTTAATACCTGGGAAGAGTAGTGCTCCAAGGCAGCCTCTGTGGAACTGCATCTTGAGACCAGGTGCTATCTCTTTGTTTTTGTCGCGTTGGGGTTGCTCTTTGCAACCTCAGAGAACATTGCCTCCAGTGCACAATCCCTGGTGGTAACAGCAGATGTGGAAACCCTAGATGATGCATCTTCCACCCTGAGCTAGCTGCTTGGCAATAGATGCAGACAGCAGAACTGCCCAAGAAGGAGGCTGGTGGGTGCCTGACTCCCCCCCTAGCAACAAGTGAGAGATTGGGAGGGCAGAACAGACAGGAGGGCACATTCCCCTGTCGTGAACAGGATGCCCTGGGAGCTATGACAAAGCTGGGAGAGGAAGGAAGGGGGTGAGACTCTGAGAAATGCTGTCAAGTTATTTCAGCCCCCTTCCCTCACACAGACATGCAACAGCTACCAATTGCAGGCAGCAGGGCGTAATGGTTCTAATATCTTAAGTTCCAACAGCAGATAGGGAACCCGCAGTAACAGCCCTGCAGTTTCAGAACCCGTCACAAGAGGGACCCCTCCCATGAAACATATTAAAGCTGAGACCACTTTATCAACTTTTTTTTTGGGGGGGGTAGTATTGATTTGCTTGAGTATCTTGTTTGGTTGCTTTGTTTGTTGATTGTTTTTTCTTTCCTTCTTTTATTTCTCTTTCTTTGTTCTTTCTCTTTTTAAATTAAAAAAATAAGTGCAAATTAAAACCACACTGAGATACCAGCTTACTCCAGTCAGGGTGGCCATCATCAATAATGCAAAAACAATAGATACTAGAGAGGATGTGGGGGGGGGGAAGGAACACTGTTGGTGGGAGTGTAAGCTAGTACAACCTCTGTGGAAAACTGTGTGGTGATTTCTAAAAGATCTAAAAAGTGACCTTCCATATGATCCAGCAATCACCCTTCTGGGAATATACCTGGAAGAACTCAAATCACTCCATAAAAAAGATACCTACTCATGCATGTCTATTGCAGCATTATTCACAATAGCAAAAACATAGAACCAACCACACTGTCCATCAAAAGTGGACTGTATAAAAATGTGGTATATTTACATGATGGAATATTATGCAACCATAAAGAAAAATTATGAACTTTGCAGCAACTTGGTTGGAATTAGAGTCTATAATATTCAGTGAATTATCACAGTACTAAACATCTGAGTACTATTTGTACTCACTCATAAGTGAACCCTGAAAATGTATCAGAAAGGAATTGGTGGCCAGGTGCGATGGTTCAAGTCTGTAATCTCAGCACTTTGGGATGCAGAGGCAAGAGGACTGTCTGAGACCATGAGTTTGAGACCAGCCTGGGCAACTTGGTAAGACCTAGTCTCTACAATAAAAAAAATTAGCTGGGCATGGTGGTGCAGGCCTGTTGTTCCAGCTACTTGGAAAGTTGAAGTGGAAGGATCTCCTGAGTGCAGCAGGTCAAGGCTGCGGTGGCCTTGAACATGCCACTGCCCTCCAGCCTGGGTGACAGAGTGAGACTCCAACTCAAAAAAAAAAAAAAAAATGGGATTGACAGTAGTGGGACACTGCCATGGGTGGAGGGGGAGTACATAACATAAGTGTACCCAAACTTTACCTTTACCCACTTATGCACCTAACCCCGAATTGTGCCCAACAGCTTAGAAAAAATGCAAGTGAGAGGGCAAATGAGTTCCCATTTAGGGGGTTACCTCCTGGCTGCTGTCTCACAAAAAATGTTACAGGGTGGTGACCAGTTTCTTGGTGCCATGAACAAAAGAATTGGACAAGACACACAGAAAGAGAGATAAAGCAAAGAATAGCATATTTAGTGAAAGAACAGAAGCACTACACTCCAAGGAGAGGAGCAGGCTCAAGCTGGAGTAGCTCAAGAGCTTCGATTTAAGCAAGGCTGGGATCTTGTATATCCTTCAGTTTTGCAGTTTGCAAGAGGAAAACATTTTTGATGAAAGTTTCTGGGGTTAAGTGTACTTTCTGGGGAGGGATAATATTTCAGATTACTGTGCATGACTCTGCCTGCCATCCATAATTTTAATTGTATGTGTGAGATGCAGTCCATATGCATTAGCCTTAACTAGGTCTTTTGTATGCATAGGTTACAGAGAGTTCAGTGAAGTCCCTTTTGTGCATATGCCACACCTGGGGTATAAGTTTTATGGCCTTCTTATCTTGTCCCAGGAAGGGATGTCACTTGTGTTGTCCTGGAAGGTTGATGAACATTTCTGTTAATGGTTTCATTCTTGCTGATGTTCTGTCTTGGTGGTTGATTAACGTTGCAGGTCTGTGGTTTCTCTCCTTTTCCTATGGCTTCCTATCTGTTGAGGTTTGCCTGCCAGTCTCCATCCTATCTCCTGCTTCGCTACCATAATGAGGTACAAAGCTTTGTATTTTGGGGGGCAGGTTAATAAAATCATAATTATTTAGTGTTTAGTGAACTGAAATGGAGTTTGTTGAAACTTTTTGTGTTAGCCTTTTATGCAGGGGTATGGCTATAATACTATTAAACCCAATTGCAGAAAGAAATGCTTTCCTGTAATTATAACTCCGAAGAATCTTACTTTGTTCTAGGTCAAAATGTTTCATTGACTGCATTAAAGAGATGATGATAAAACTTTCAATCAGAAAGTATACAATTAATTTTCTAGCTTCTCTAGGTGTATATTTTTTTCTAAGTCTTTCTAGTTGTATATGTGTATTTTCCTATTGACCTCAATGGGAAAAAGAAATGCATTCTTTTAACTTTTTCTAAAAGTGAGCTCACTACCTGTACTTGAGTCAAAGTGTCCTATTCACTAAACTAAAAGAGAGCATGGTTTAATTTTTAATAATTTACAAGAACTTTATATGGGTATAATTCTCTATGGAAATGTGGGCTGAAATTGGAGATAGAAATATGTTCCCTTATCTTTTTCCTAAAAGGAGTTTTGCAACTTCTTTCTCTGTCAAATATTTATTTTGAATTAGCTGAAACTGAGCATATTGACATTGTTTGCAAATTAGCTTAGAAGTACCTTTTATGGATCTGGGTAAACCTATTTAACTCAATTAGAAAGAAACATGTTGCTGTAACTATAAATCCAAAGAAGCTAACAAACTTTCTCTGGGCAGGACCACCTATCCCACAGATTTCTATTATTCACAAGTTAATTCTTTCTGTTCTCTCCAGCCAAGTCCAACATATCATCAGCTGCCATCAATTCTGACTCTATTTCTCAATACTTTCAATTTGTCTAATTGTTCCATTCACCGAATGAAAACAAATAAGACATTTTGTTAGAATACAATGCTTTCTTAAATATTTTCTGTCTGATGTGTATATTAGGAATAAATTTTGCTTTTGTTCATTTGGAATGTGTTTGTTTCATCTTAATTTTTAAATTATTTTCCTAGGCATAGGATTCTTGATTAATTTTTTATTTTTTATCACGGGTAGTGGTTCATACCTGTAACCCAAGCACTTTGGGAGGCCGAGGTAAGAGGTTTTCCTGAGCTCAGGAGTTTGAGACCAGCCTGTGCAACATGGTGGGACCTTGTCTCTAAAATAAATAAAAAAATTAGCTGGGCATAGTGGCATCTGCCTGTAGTTCCAGCTACTTGAAAGGCTGAGGTGGAAGGATTGCCTGAGCCCAGCTTGTCGAGGCTGCGGTGGTATTAGTATGATACTGCATTACAGCCTGGGTGACAGAGTGAAACTCAGACTCAAAAAAAAGTTGTTGCTGTTTTTTTCTTTGAGAAGTGGGAAAAATATTTCACATGGGTTTGAAAGACCTACAAGAACCCCAACAAATCAAGATCTAAGAGAGCCAATTGTATTGAGACGTAGAGTCAAATTGATGGCAGCTGATTATATGTTGGGCTTGGAGACAGCAGAAAGAATTAACTTGTGAACAATAGAAGTCTGTGGGATGGGTGGTCCTGCCCAGATTGAGAACATGATTTTTAGAGGATTAAAAATAACACATGGGATCACATTATATTGAACCTAAATAGGCTGAGTTGCTGCCCTAGCTAAGATCCATAGTTTTAAAGAAAGAAAAGTTATCATTTTAACTTGAAATAGTATTTGATTAAGAAAGAGGTTTACAAATGTACAGTCATAATTATGATTCAGTTAAAGTTTATTTATAATAGATGTGTTTGATGGTTGTCACAAGAGCAAAAAATTAGCTACTGCTAAAAGGTGGATGCAGAATATGTAAAATAAGATGCTCTTGTGACTAGAAACAGCAGAGACACTGAAGGATTAGGGTGGTAGAACACACCATCAGAATAGCTTGATACTTTACACCTAAGTAACACCTAGCAGGGAAGAGAGTTTATCTGCAAACACTCATTCTGCTAGGAATGGAGGTGCTCTCCCTCCTATAAGTGCAAATGGACAAATTGGTGGATGAGAAAAGGTAAAATCAGCCTACATTTTGCTCCCATGTCTAATGTCTTTGCTTACAGCTATCTTCTCTAGAGGATAGAGAACTTTGCTCATATAGTTCTGGTAGAGGTGACATTTCCCTAATTCTCACAAATGTGCTTATGGAATAGTTTTGATTCTGTGACTAGAGACCACAGGAGAACTTATGTGAAGGCCACCAAGAATCAGTTGAACCAATGAATGTGTGCTAGAGAATCTGACATTGTGTTCTACCCATTTGGGTTAGGGTTATTAGGGTATGTCTGTTTTGTCAATAAGAACTGATGCAATGACATCCACTAGACCAAGATGGCCAGGAAAATGAGCTCAAACATAAAAATGTTTAGAACTCAGCTCTTCCACTTCTGTTTTGAAGGAATTAAGTTGAGTTTTCTCTTTTGTGGCTCTTTTTGTAACAATTACAAAGCCAGATCTTGTCTTTCTTCTACAGTTGACATGAAAATTATGGGTATGCAGGGAGAAGAGCTGATGACATTACTTTCTTATAAGCTTGTTTGAAGCCTCATCCCTTGTACACGGTCACATTTCAGAGAGTAAGCTGTCAAGGGTCTATTTCTCAGATTCATTGACAATGAGAGCTCAAGAGTCTCTAAGACAAAATTTTCTCAATGAAGTGGTAGAACAATTATCTTCTTAAACTCATATCTTTCAGTCATATCTCAGTGAATAATAAGTAAATATAGTTTTTTTACAACAAACAGAGCACTTTTATAGATCTTAAAAGGCTATAAAATTGTGGATTTTAGAATAACTTTTATAATTTGATAATACGTTTTGCTGCATTCCACATCTCTGTGTCTATTCTTTGATTTTGGATAAGTGAGTTTGTTTCTCACAATTTGGGGGCATCTACAGGAGGGGAACCCCAGCAGAGGGGGAAATGCATCCCACCCAACTTTAGGTGTCTTAACTACTCATGGGACTGCAGATTCACCCAAGACTATTGTTTCAGAGACAGCAGAAGTGATACAGAGGAGAAAGAGCAGGCATTGCACCAACCAGGTATCCTTGTGCATGAACCAAGGTAGGAAAAATTGGACTATAAATACTGCCTTGGTTGTTGGGCATTTTCAGAGGTTAAGTGTGTGTGGCTGAGATGTATCTAGATACAAAGAAAGTGCAGAGTCCCAATTGGCGGTTTCATTCTCCCATGAGGGCGAATGGCTGGAGATGGTGTAGTGATTCTCAGAATGTGCAAGAAATCTCCAGTGTGTGTGTTTGAGGGGGGGTGGGGGGGTGCAAAGGGAAACTCAGGCACAGGGAGCACCTGGAAATGAGGAATAAAAATTCTAGGCCTAGGGAACCAAGGAAAGGGGAAAATAAGGATTCTCCCTCTGATATTCCCCCAGATAGTCCATTGGGAGGGAATGTTGAGGTTTTGCAGGGATAACCCTCATACCAAGAACAAGGAGAAGAGAAAAATGATTAAATACTGTTGTTTTATCTGACCCAAAGACCCAATTCATAAACCTTCAGTCTTTTGACCTGCATTTCATTCTAATGAGGACAGGGTATGCCAAGCCTTGATTATACATGTCAGTGGGAAGTCCCTATCCTCACTGGAAGAAATAGATTATGCCCTCTGTTGGTTACCAATATTAAACCCTATGTTCCCTCTAAGGGAAGAAAAAGGGGAGTCTAAGAAAAAGTCCAGGGACACCCCCCTTGTATGTCTGCCCCCTCCATATGTTTCACAAAATAGGGAGCAAGAAACTCAAAGGGCAACAGAAGAATCAGAGGAATCAGGGGAAAGAGAGACCAGAGGCTGTGAGGGAATCTAACCAACAACCCCTTTAAAGCAGTACCCCAAATTAAGAAAAGAATTGTAACAGTGTAGTAAGGATATAGAGAACTTCCCTATTCCTCTGAAACCACAGACATCCAGCATGTTCCCCCTTCATTTAGTCCCTGTGGGACAGGGAGAGATTGGATTTGTAAACGTTCCCCTTACAAGTTCTGAAGTCAGGAATTTCAAAAAGGAAATGAAATCACTTCTCGAAGACCCCCTTGGTTCAGCAGAAAAATTAGACCAATTCCTAGGACCCAGTTTCTATAGTTGGGGTGATATAATGTCCATTGTTAATATTCTGTTTATGGGAGAGGAAAGGGGGATGATTAGGAGAGAAGCTATGACTATCAGGGAGAGGCAACACCCTTCTGGACAAGGGTTCTTACCAGCAGAAACAAAGTTCCCAAATACTGACCCCAACTGAGATAAAAATGATCCTGGAAATCGTGCTCAAATGCAAGACCTCAGGGAATTGATAATCAAAGGAATCAAAGAGTCCACTCCTAGATCACAGAATGTTACAAAAACATTTGAGATTCAGTAAGAGAGAGAGGAAATCCCCACGGCATTTTTTACAGTGACTTAAAGATCAGATGAAAAAATATTCTGGATTAGATCCTGAGGACCCAGTAAGGTGGGACCTATTGAAGGTTAACTTTGTAACCAAGAGATGGCCAGACATCACTAAGAAATTACAAAAGATTGAGGGATGGAATGAGAAACCAAGCACAGAATTATTGAGAAGCTCAAAAGATTTTTGTAAGAAGAGAAGAGGAAAAACAGAAACAGAAAGCAAAGATTATGGTTTCCATGGTAGAAATTGTCAGGAAGATATTAGATCAGGACTCTGCTTGAAAGATTGGGGAAACATGAAGGTGCAACAAAAAATAAAAGAGAGGTACCCCACGGGAGAAATCTTAAGATTGTAAGTGGATATTATAAATGTGGGAAACCATGACATTTTAAGAGAAACGTCTGGTATGGAAGAAGGAAGAGAAGGTGATCCTCCTCATACCTTTAAAAAGGATTAGGGGAGCCCCGGGGTTCCTTCTGAATAGGTCTCACCAGGAACCCTTGATAAATTTGAAGATGAGACCTGAGGGAGAGGAGGCTACATTTTTGGTTGATTCTGGGGCTGCTTGCTCCTCCCTAACATTTCAACCAAAGGGCACAAAGTTCTCTAGGGAAAAATTATTGGTATTCAGGGTAAAGGGGGTAGATTTCAGGGTCCAATATTTGAGAAAATGCTACTTAGGTTGGGGCCATAACAAACTGAGGAGTTATTCTTATATGATCCTGCAGCAAGTATCAACCTCCTGGTTTAGGACTAGAAATAGAGGAGGGACAATAAAGGTGACAATGAGCCTCCTGAGGAAGAGGAAAGGAAAATCAACCCCCTTGTATGGGGTCAAAGAAGGTAACAGAGGGGGACTAAAAGTTACCCCATTAAAAATTAAATTGAAACAGCCAGGGGAAATAATTTGTAGAAGGCAATACCCCATTCCCACTGAGGGTACTTGAGGCCTACAGCCAGTGCTTGAGGACCTCATAAGGGATGGATTACTGGAGCCCTGTATGTCACCATAAACACCCCTTTTCTCCCAGTGAGACAGTCTGATGGGACTCATCAGTACAAGATCTAAGAGCTGTTAATCAGATTGTTCAGGCCTGAAATCCTGTGGTCCCTAACCTCCCCTACTCTCCTCAGCAAAATTCCCTAAAAACATACACGGTTCAGTGTGGTGGACTTATAAGATGTATTTTGGGTAAGTCCCTTAGGCTCCAAAAGTAGAGACCTCTTTGTGTTTGAATAGGAGAATCATATAACTAGAAGAAAACAGCAATACTACTGGACAGTACTACCACAGGTTTTCTCTGAAGTCCCAAATTTATTTGGTCAGATTTTAGAAACTGTCCTGGAGGAATTTCAACCTGTGGCAAGAACCCAATTGTTGCAATATGTGATGACTTATAAGTCTCCAGAAAAAATAAAAAGAAGGACATATTGGAGACTATTGGTCTGCTCAACTTCCTCAGGCAAAAAGGAGTTGTGAGTTTCAAGGAATAAACTAAAATTTGTAGGAAAAGGGGTTGAATATACAGGGAATTTAATTAGTGAGGGAAAATAGCAAACATGCCCAGAAAGAATAGCTAGCATAATTTGACCCTGCCCCAAACCAAAAAGGAACTCAGAGACTGTTTTTAGGGTTAACTGGCTACTGCTGGCTGTGGATCTAGTCTTGTGTCCAGAGAACAAAAATTTTATGTTTAAAATTGTTAGAAGAAGAACCTGACCCCTTACAATGGTCGCCAAAGGAAGAGAAGACTATAGAGGAATTAAAATGGGCCCTTATTACAGCCTGTCCTGGCTCTTCCATCCTTAGATAAGCCATTTCACTTGTTTGTCACAGTGGACCAAGGTGTGTCCCTAGGGGTACTTACCCAGACTTGGGGAGGTAAGACAGCCTGTCACCTTTGTCTCTAAACTCCTCAATCCCTTCTCTTGGGGGGTGGCCTGGAAGTGTCCAGGTCAAGGAAAGCAGGAAACTGACCTTTGGAGAGGCCCTAACAGTCATTACTCCCCCACCAAGTCAGAACCATACTTAATGAGAAAGCAGGGAGATGGCTGACTGATTTACAAATCCTAAAACACAAGGCCATGCCAATAGTAAAGGATGGCTTGGTCTTAACAACAGACACTTGTTTGAATCCAGCTAGCTTCTTGTGGAAGGAAGAAGAAAACCAGGAGATGATACACTATGATTGTCTAGACATCATTGACTATCAAACCAAAATCAGACCGGACTTACAGGAAGTCCCATTACATGATGGGGCTAGGCTGTTACTAGATGGGTACTCCCAAGTAATAGAAGGAAAAAGTCACAATGGATTTGTCATCATCGATGGAAGGCAACAGTCCATATGTGAGAAGGGTCAACCATATGATAATTGTTCTGCACAAACCTGTGAATTATATGCCCTCAATTAGGCCCTAAATTTTCTTGCAAAATGCGCAAGTACCATCTATACTAACTCCAAGTATGCCTTTGGGGTGGTACATACCTTTGGAAAAATTTGGGCAGAATGAGGCCTCATAAGCAGTAAGGGAAAAGAACTAATACATGGAGAATGAATATAAGAGGTTCTAAAAAGTCTCTTGCTCCCAACTGAGATAGTGATGATGCATATACATTGTCACTAAAAGGGAAACACCCTGGAGGCTATAGGAAATAGGATTGCAGATGAAGCTATGAAACAGGTCACTCTAAAAGAAGAGGTCAGACTCTTAAATCTATTTCCCAACATCCCTAAAGTGGTACTGAGACCCCAGTTCACAAGAGAAGAAGAGGAAGAAGTAAATAAGCTAGGATTTATTCAGAATGAGGATGGACAGTGGTTCCTCCTGGATGGGAGGGAGATCATTGGCAAGGTCATAATGAGGGAATTGATGACTCTGCCACATAAGGGGAGCCACAGGGGTCCCCAAGCCCTGTGTGGTGCCATATTAAAAGCCTGCGGATGCATAGGCATTTATACTGTTGCTAAATAGGTATGTAGAGGTTGTGTAACCTACCAAAGAATTAACAAAAAGGTGATTCAAAAGCAAGCTATGAAAGGAAGGCCTCCAGAGTTGAGGCCATTCCAAAGCATTCAGGTAGGTTTCACTGAAATGCCAAGGATAGAAAAATTAAAGTACTTATTATAATAGTGGATCACTTCTCTGTTTGGGTAGAGGCTTTCCCACTCACAGATGCTACAGCAGGGTCTGTAAACAAGGTAATTCTGGAACAATTTATACCCAGATTTGGACTAGTAGAAAATGTAGATTCAGATAATGGAAGCCATTTTACATCATGAGTATTGCAGGGGGTTATGAAAAGTTCATAAATTAAATGGGATTGACATACTCCCTGGCTCCCTCCTTCTTCTAGAAAAATAGAAAGCATGAACAAGACTCTCAAAAAGCATATCAGTAAACTAATGTTAGAAACTAAATTACCCAGGATAAATTACCCCCCAATCACTTCTCAGAATTAGAATGACCCCACGAAAAAGATATGGGTTTAATCTCCCTATGAATTATTATATGGGCTCCCATATCTAGGTAAAACTACACATTTCCCCACTATGGAAACTAAGGACCGATTTATGAGAACCTATCTACTGGGCACATCTTCCACTTTATCATCCTTCAGGTTAAAAGGACTCCTCACTCAGACCCTGCCTCTTGAGTTTGCTGTTCATCACTTTCATCCTGATGACCTTGTACTCATAAAGGAGTACAAACTGGAAGGAGGACAAACTTCAGCCGAGCTGGAAAGTCCCCTATCAAGTGCTTCTGACTACTGAGATTGCTGTGTGGACTGCTGAAAAGGGGTGGACTCATTATACTTGGGTCCAAAAGTTAGTAACAGGGACTTTAGAGAAGGGAGAAAAAGAACAGTGGGAGGTACATTGATCACCTGAAAAGTCCTTAAAGGTGATCCTAAAGAAAAAGGTTTAATAACAGAATGGGTTGATCTCATATCTGGAAATTGGTCTGGACAGGGTGGATCACCATCATATAGGAAACAGAGACTCTTCAAATAGGACAAGGAAACATCCAGGGAATTGCACCACATTCTTTCCCTGCTGGTTTAGTGATTAATGTAACTAAAGCCTCACTACCTTAAGCTATAATATTTGATGCATGTCAAGTTTTACCTCATGGAAACTTAGAAAACTAGAGATAATTGTCACAGGCAGATAAGTACCTCTGCCCTGAGCCGGACCCTACTGCGAGTCATTTTATAGATGAACCCCACTATAGTTGGAATGATATGTGATGGACTACTCAACTTCATGGATGGACAGCTGTCCCCAGTGGATCAATGAAACCCCTAAAAGCCAAAATACACCTGTCTAAGGACAGCACACCAGAAGCCTGTCAGAATCTAAAATGCAGCCCTATACTTTTGACTGTTAACAACCCAGCTACCCTATATCAAAAGTCAAGAGTAGCAACTTGAGCATATGGATTCAGAGCAGATGTTACCAAAAAAGACCCCCTAGAGCCCATGACTTATGCCCAAAATAACCTCATGCTATGGAAATTAAATCAGATTATGATGATGGAATGGCTATTAGTGACCTAATCAAGGTGAGTCCATTGTATGTTAGTTTTTCCATCTTGTCTCCATGTAACTGCCCTAACCATTCCAGTAAACAGCATACCACAACTTGTTCACAGAACTCCAGGGACTTTCCAGTCACTGGCTGTGCTTGAGACATAAAGTTAAATGAAACTCCCTAATGGTCAAAAGTTCTCATTTTGGTTGCTAAGTTGCTAGTTTATGGTTGCTAAGTTACTATGGATTCTGGTGGTTTTTGCCTTTATAAACCCCTTGCTTGCTTCATTTGGGGTTGAGAGTTTCTTTCTGGCATGAGCCTGTACTCAACTGCTGACAATAAAGGACTCAATATTTGACTCTCAGTGTGTTGGCAACTCCTTACTCACAGTGTGACTACAACATTTGGAGGCCCCAGGGGGATCGCCAAGCTTTGGAAGTGGCCTTACTCTGGCTCTCCCTGGCTTGGTAAAGAAGTTATAGGGGAGGAGCCCCCTGGGATGTTCCAGGGCCCCATAACCTCTCACCCGGCCTGGAGGGAGTTGGAATGACTGCTGGCTTCCCATCACCTCAAAAATACCTGAGTCTGTCTGCATTCTCCCAGAAGGTAAGAATCTGTTCTGTTTATGACCATAATTCTATTTAAGGGAATCATAACCTGATGAGACTGTCCCTTGGACACTATTCATTAAGCCAAGATGTTGGCTGAATAGAGTCTCAGTTCAGTTTCTGATTTCAGTTTTGGTTTTCTCACTGGTCTGACAATATGGGGCCACAGGTTTCTCAACCCTCCAGTCTCCTGGACTGTATGATAAAGAGTTTTTCTGCTGAATTTTGTGAGGACTACGATGTCCACCTCTTGAAAGGCAGGCTTCAGACCCTCTTTGAAACTGACTGGCTTTTGTTTAATGTTGACAGGCCCTCCACTGGATCTTTGGACATTTGTGTCACTCCGTCTGTCTGGAAGGTTATCATGGGGACTCCTGGTCACCTTGACCAATTTCCCTATATCGACCAATGGTTGAATTTAGTCCAAAACCCCCCTCTATGGTTAAAGGTATGTTCTCTTAAAACTCACGACCCTTCCCGTATACTTTTCTCCAAGTCTCTTTGTCCTCTCCCATCATGTTCATCTGCTCCACTGTCTTCCCCTGTTTTGGTCCCTTCTAAGCCTATCCTTAAACTCTACCCTATCTTGCCTCCCCCCTACGGAGAATTCTCTGGATCCAGTCATCTCCCATTCTCATTTTGACTCAGGCCCTCACCTTCCTCCACCTTATAATCCACATGCTCCTTTTCTACCCCTCCATCCTCTCTACCTCTGGCTTCTCACCTCTGATCCCGAATGGATCTGGCCCTTCGAGAAGTGCCCCCTCCACCAGGCACAGATCAGAGTGAATGACCTTTCCTGGTGTATATTCCTTTTTATACCTCTGATTTGTACAATAGGAAAACTCAAAATCGGCTGTTTTCAGAGAAATCTAGGGTTTTAACCTCCCTGGTAGAATCAGTCATGCACACCCATTGTCCCACCTGGGATGATTTCCAGCAGTTCCTTTTAACCCTATTTATCTCTGAGGAGTGAAAGTGCATTAGAACTGAGGCTAGAAAATCTGTCCTAGCCTCAACCACTGACACAGGGGAAGAAAGTTAAGAAATTTTAAACAACATTTTTCCCTTTTCTTGTCCTGAGTGAATTCCCAATACCTTGGCAGGGACAAGGGCATTAGATGCCTATCACCAGACTCTATTATCTGGTTTGAGGGGAGTGGCCCAGAAACCTATCAATCTTTCAAAAATGATTGAGATTCTTCAGGGTCCCAAGAGTCACCAGGGGGTTTTCTTAAACGTCTTCAAGAGGTGTTTCATACCTATACCCCATTTGACCCCTTGGTACCCAAAAATGCTTGGGCTATCAATTTGGCTTTTGTGGCTCAGGAGGCCCCCAACATCCAAAAAAAGTTACAAAAACTTGAGGGCTTTGCAGGAATGAATCTCTCAGCTGCTCAAAGTAGCCCAAAAGGTTTTTAATAGCAATGATTTTGAAAAACAAAGACAGGCAGTGCAGGAGGCAGATAGAACAACCAAATGGCAGGCAACAATATTGGTAATTGCTCTCCAAGTCTCTTTACCTGACTCAAGGCTGCCATGACAAATGAAGGGGGAAACTAGAAAGGGACAGAAGGGGACTGGATGTTACCCGCTGGCTAAGAATCAATGTGAATATTGCAAAGAATTTGGGCATTGGAAAAAGAATTGTCCCCGTTGCCCAAAAGCACACAACCTTAAGCTTATTCTCATTTTGCCTGCTGCTGGGGAGGCTGAAAATGACCCTGACTGAAGATACCAGAGTTATTTTTCTTTAGGCCCCCAAGAGCCCATGGTAACTGCAGCTATCAGAGGCCACCTGGTCCAACTCTTAGTGGATACCAGGGCGGAGCTTTCAGTCCTAAAATCACCATTAGGACCCATGTCCAGTAAGCAAATTTCTGTTCAAGGGGCAATGGGCACAATTACAAACTGCAAGTTCACTTCCAATCAAATGGTTGATTTGGGTCAAAAATGGATTACCCACTCATACCCAATAGCCCCTGGCTGCCCATACCCCCTCATCAGCTGGGATTTGCTTCAAAAGCTAAGAGCAACCATTGTGTTTTCATGTGACAAAACTGAAATATTTGTTCCCACCAACTATCAAATGCTTTTAACCATTCAACTTTCTGAAAAGTACCTTCTAACTTCTTCTAGCTCCTCCCCTGAGAATACTTTGCCAAGTTTGCTTCAACAGCTACAACAAGAATATCCTTCAGTCTGGGCAGAAACAAATCCACCAGGATTGGCACAACATCATCCCCTGGTTGTGGTGAGTCTATTGGCATCAGCCACTCTGGTCTGAGTATGTCAGTACCCTATGAGTTTGCAGGCACAAAGGGAAATTGCTCTTCATATCAAACAACTTTTAAAAGTTAATATACTGACCCATGCCAATCAGCATGTAATACCCCTTTTTTGCTGATACAGAAGCCAGAAACCTCAGACTACCCACCAGTCCAGGACTTGAGAGAGGTCAATAAGCAGGTTGAAACTATCCACCCTACTGTTCCCAACCTTTATACATTACTAAGCTTATTTCCTCCTCAACACCAGGTTTACACTGTTTTGGATCTGAAAGATGCATTTTCTCCATTCCCTTGTCCCCTGTTAGTCAACCCATTTTTGCCTTTGAATGAATGGATCCTGACTCAGGGGATACCAGTCTGCTGACTTGGACCTGGTTGCCACAGGGGTTCAAAAACTTCCTGACTCTTTTCAGGGAAGCCCTTGCAACAGGACTTATCAGGGTTCCATGCCTTACAACCTGAATGTACTTTACTCCAGTATGTAGATGGCCTCTTGCTTGCAGTGGCAGACTTGGACATTTGTTTAAAAGGCACTGAGGTTTTGTTGCAGCTTCTCCAGGACCTGGGTTACTGTGTATCAGCTAAGAAGACACAACTTTGCTTAGCCGAGGTCTCCTATTTAGGATATCAGCTGAAAAAGGGTAAGCAAACCCTAACCATGGCCTGGAAGGAAGCCATCCTTCGAATCCCCACCCCAACCGTGAAAAAACAGGTACAGGAATTCCTGGGGGCAACAGGATACTGTTGGTTATAGATCCTGGGATTTGCTGAGATTGCCAAGCTCCTATATTCAGCCACAGCAGGTAATCAACCTCTGACATGGACTGCCACTGAGGAAAGAGTATTCCAGCAAAGATGGCTCTTACCAAAGGCCCAGCTTTGGTCCTCCCAGATGTTACAAAGCCTTTCTACTTGTTTATTCATGAACAGTGGGGAATTGTAAAGGGGGTTCTTACCCAGACCTTAGGACCTTAGGACCTTGGCAGCAACTGGTTGGATCCAGTGGCCGCTGGATGGTCATCCTGTCTTAGAGCCATCACCACTACAGTTATATTGGTTAGGGAAGCAGATAACCTGACTTTTGGACAAAATCTGGCCTTTACAGTTCCCCAAGCTGTAGAGACTGCTCCGGGGAGCTACTGACTGCTGGATGTCAAACACTTGTATTACTCAGTATCAAAGCCTCCTACTTGACCAGACTAGATTAACTTTTTCCCCTACTCAGAGCCTTAATCTAGCCACTCTGATGCCCGATGATAATCCACAGATACCAGTTCACAATTGTGAAGATGTGTTGGATGTCTCTCAAGCCAGTCATCCCAATCTTCAGGACACTCCCCTAGATCAGGCTGATGCTCTCTTGTTCACAGATGGCAACAATCTGATAATAAAGGGAGTCCACAAGGCTGGGGTGGCAGTAACCACTGCTCATGACGTAATCTGGTCACAGTCTTTGCCCAATGGCACCTCTGCCCAAAAGGTTGAGCTAATTGCTTTAACCCAAGCCCTGCACTGGGGAACAGGGAAATGGGTAAATATGTTTACAGACAGCAGGTATGGTTTTGCTACTCTCCATGTCCATGCCAGGATCTAAAAGGAATGAGGATTTCTTACCACAGTGGGTAAAACCTTTTCGAGGCTATATGGCTCCCCAAAGAAGTACCTGTCGTTCACTGCAGGGGACACCAAAAATCAGACACTCTGGAGGCAACAGGAAGTCACTCAGCTGATCAGGCAGCTTGTGAGTAGCGGAGCTCCCAGTCAAGCCCTTCACTATCCTGCTGGCTAAAACTTTTCCAGTCCCCTCGCTTCCAAAACAGCCCAAGTATACCCAAGAGGAAGAGGAGCAAACTGACCTAGTGGGAGCACATAAAGAAACTTCAGTTCATGACCTGCCTGGACAACTTGGCTAGACCTCATCTCCACAGTAAATCAAAAATTAGCCAGGTGTGGTAGTGTGCACCTGTAGTTCCAGCTACTCAGAAGGCTGAGGTGCAAGGATCGCCGGAGCCCAGCAGGTCGAGGCTGTGGTGGCTGGGAGAGGCCACTGCACTCCAGTCTGGGTGACAGAGTGAGACTCCAACTCAAAAAAAAAAAAAAAGAAACTTCAAGATGGTGGATAACTAAGAACTCCAAAATTATCCTCCCTGCCACTCTTGGACGGACTCTGGTAAATCAACTTCATTCTACTACCCGCTTGGGTGGTACTAGGTTAACTGAAATGCTGAACTGTTACTACAAGACTCAAGAAGCCTCGCTGCCACAGCCACTGAAACATGTCCTTCTTGTGCACAAGTAAATGCAAAACAAGGACCAAAACCACAAAATGGTATCAGAGCCCAGGGACTGGGCCCTGGAGAAGCATGGAAAGTGGACTTTACTGAGGTAAAACCCCCTCCTGTGGGTTACATATATCTACTGGTTTTTTGGACACTTTTTCAGGATGGGTGGAAGCTTCCGCCACAAAAAATGAGACTGGCCGGGCTTGGTGGCTCAGCCTGTAATCCCACGCCTTTGGGAGGCTGAGGTGAGTGGATTGCCTGAGCCCACGGGTTCGAGACCCGCCTGGGCAGCGAGACCTCATCTCTACAATAAAT
>NW_007256295.1:103667-105411 GCF_000164805.1 Carlito syrichta
AAAAAAAAAAAAAAAAAGACCGTACTGACGGTCACAAAATACTTATTAAATAAAATCCTCCCAAGGTTTGGGCTCTCTCTCTCCATTGGTTCTGATAACAGTCCTGCCTTTACCTCGTCCATAGCTCAGATGTTTAGCAAAGTGCTAAATATAAATTGGAAGTTACATTGTACCTACCGACCACAAAGCTCTTGACAGGTAGAATGCATGAACTGAAACTTAAAAACTACTTTAACCAAATTAATAATAGAAACTGGTGAAAAATGGATAAGCCGGGGGAGGGGGCAAGATGGCGACCTGGCAACCCGGTGTCTGAAGCCCTCTGCAAGGGAGATCTGCAGTGGGTCTCTGACTCTCGCCCCCAGGAGGCTGGGGACCCCAGCATTGCAGCCTGCTCCTCAAACAGAGCTCGGCCATCGCTATCACTGGAACATCGCAAGGACTGGACATTTTTACTGCATCGCCCTCTCCCGCTGCTGCCGCAGCCCCTCCCCCCACCAGCGCTCCCGCCGCGCCCGCCGCGGCCTCTGGCACGGGTAGCTCATCACAACCCGGCCGGAGGAGATCCACATCAAACCGCTTCAGGGAAGATCTGCTGGGATCGCTGCCACCGCTCCTGCGACGGAGACTGTCCTGCCCACCCGGCGCGGGGCTCCTGTTGCCTGCTCGGAGGCAGGCAGCCATCTTGTTCCTGTCCGGCCCCACCCCCTCTGGGGCGAGCAGATGAGATAGCACCACCTGCCGGCGATTCAAGGTAACAACACCGAAACGGGAGAGACAAGCTTCATAAAGACATAGACTAAACTTCTGAACCGAGGTTATTCTGAACTGTCCTTCACAGCAGATCAGGGGAACTGACCCTAACTGCAAACTAATTTACCAGCTTGAAAAAAAAAAAAACAAAAAAAAAACGAGAAATCAGACCTGAAAGGACATTGGACTTAAACGAAATGTCTCAGAGTGTGCTTCATTGATTCTATTAGTTTAATGACTTAATTCTATTCCTACTGTATTGTTCCCTTTTTTCTCTTTTCCCTTTCCTTTTCTTCTCTTTTATTCTGTCTGTGAACCAGGTCTTTGTATAGAGGAACAGCACACTAATAAGATGGTTGGATAGCTGGTATGCTAGCATCACTATATGTTTTATTTTTTGTTTGTATGAGAGTTGGTTCGACTGTAGTGGTGGTCTATTGTTTTTATCTGTTTCAGTATAGGCCTCTCTCTCTATTTGTTGGCACACTCGTTTGTTTCCCCCTTTACTCCTCTATCTCTCCACTCCCCTTTTCAACCCACTATCTGCTCCATTCTTTCCCCTCTGCTAACCACATTTTATTTCAGGGAGTAAACCTACAGCCCCACTGCCCTGGAAAGATTCCAGGGCAGTGGGAAGTGGGGTCCACATTATCCACACGCCTGTCAGCGAATACCAGGACCTGCAGACAGATTTTGAATCACAGCTCTCCCCTTAAGTACATCTCAAAACTGCAAAAAGGACCACCTCCAACCTACAGTGCAACTTCAGAATTGAACAAAGTAAGAGGACGTACATAAAGAATAGGAGATTGAACAAACAGAAGTAAAACCAATCCCTTTACCCCTGAATAACAGAATTAAAGAAGACGGTGACGTGGAGGGAAGGAAAAAGTAAGGAGGGGGGAAAAACCGCACAAATGAAGAAAAACCAAAAGAAGAATATAGGTCTTACACAGACCCCTGGGAGATCAGACAATGAGAAAACAGATTG
>NW_007256296.1:0-328 GCF_000164805.1 Carlito syrichta
TTATTGTAGAGACGAGGTCTCACCAAGTTGCCCGGGTGGGTCTCAAACCCACAGGCTCAGGCAATCCACTTACCTCGGCCTCCCAAAGTTCTGGGATTACAGGTTGAGCCACCGAGCCCAGCTGAATAGTGACCATTTTAAAAGCAGGCAGGAAACAAAAACGCACAGGCCTGGAGTGAAAGCACCAAGCAGAACCTCAGAAGGATTCCCAGAAGCCAAAGGCCTTCGCAGAGAGCAGCGAGGTCGGCTGCTGGCCTGGAAGCAAAGCCCCTCCCCAGGAAGTGCTCCCGCAGAAAGCAGAGCCGCCACGACTCATGACGGCGGAGCA
>NW_007256296.1:1724-2684 GCF_000164805.1 Carlito syrichta
GCTTTAGTTGACCTCAACGTGATGAGTGCTAAAATGCGAAGCGGGGTCAGGAACAAGGCACACAAGGAACACCCTGAAGCAGGAACCGGCAGAGCGACCACCCGCCACACCCCGCCACACCTGCCACCTCCCTGCCCACCCCTGTTGCTGAGGGCTGGGGACGAACCTTGGCTCCCCCTCTTGTCCTTGAAGCCCACCGAGGTGAAGCCCGGCAGCAGCTCACTGGAGAGCGTCAGGCCCACGGGGCGGGCCTCCTCCTCTGTGACACAAACATGCAGGCCATGAGCGCCAGGTGAGTGCCCGAGGCTCACCTGCTCGAGGTGGCTGTGGGCGCGGCGGCTCTACCAGGACACCGAGAACATGACCATTCTCGCGAGCTGCATTCCCTTCCGTCTCGTCACTCCCCCGAGTGGACGTCACAGAGAACTCACTTCTTGGCCACCACCCAGCAGCCCCCTGGACATGCTCAAAGTGGTCGCTCAGCCCTCCAGGAAGAAGTCCCATCCTAGAGGCACGAGCGGCGCACTCATCTGACTGCGAGTTCTGGGCCAAGTTTGGCCCTCACAGGCCACACATGGGACTGGGCAGGGGCTCCTGGGTGCCCCAGGCTCCCTCCAAGCGACATGCCAATCAGCACGCCTCCTCTCTTCAGGAAGCTAAGCTGAAGATCACGGAGCCCGGCCAGTCCTACCTCCTGCATACGACGAGGACACGCAACAAACCTGCTCATCTACGGCTAAGGAGACCTGCAGGCACGCAAGGCCCCACAGTGCATGAGAAGCAGAAAGTCCTCCCCCGCAGGCTCTGGCGTCCCCGAGTGTGCCGGCAAGTGGCCCATCCTCAGGACAAGCCTCTGAACCAGCCCCGAGGAGACACACAAGAGCAGAAGCAGCGAGGACCGCGAAGGCACCGGACCCCTCGCATGGCCCCAGAATGCACGCTGCCCTCAGCACCCCTGGA
>NW_007256297.1:0-8862 GCF_000164805.1 Carlito syrichta
ATTCTATAAGAAAATGACTGATGGTACTGGGAAACTATGGGGGGAGGGGGATGGGATTAACAGTAGCAAATATCTGTCGGGGGATGGGAAAACACCTTTTATCAACAGGGTGCCTGAATGAAACGTAATTGTACACCTAACCCTTAACTGTACCCCACAAAACCATAATAAAAAATACTGATTAATGAAAAAAAAAAAAAAGAAAATTAGCTTCAAAGTCTCAACATTAGCTAGGATTTAATTTTAGATATAAAGACTTTAGAAATCAAAAGAGGGGGCTGCATGTGCAGGAAAAGAAAATATTTTCAAGACGGGTGTGGTGGTACACACCTGTAGTCCCAGCTCCTCAGGAGGCTGAGGCAAAAGGATTGCCTGAGCCCAGAAGGTTAAGGGTGCAGTGAGCTGTGATCATGCCAGACTGGGTGACAAAGTGAGACACTGACTCAAAAAAAAAAAAAATCAGATTTATAACAAAACTTCTTAATGAAAAAGAAAAAAGACTCCTTTTGGAGGACTTCCTTCCTGTTTATCCAAGCTCCCATAGCAGGAGCTCCAAAGAACCCTTTTTTTTTTTCTTCTTTTTTTTGAGTCAGGGTTTCACTCTTTGCCCAGGCTGAAGTGCAGCAGCACAATCACAGCTCAACAGAGCCTCGAACTCCTAGACTCAGGCAATCCTTCTGCCTCAGCCTCCCAAGTAGCTGGGACTACAGGTGTGTGCTACCACACTTGTCTCATTTTTTTTTAAAAGACAAGGTCTTGCTACGTTGCCCAGGCTGGTCTCAAACTCCTGGGCTCAAGCAATCCTCCCACCTCAGCCTCCCAAAGTGCTGGGATTATAAGTATGAGCAACTGTGCCCAGCCTCCAAAGTACTCTCATTTGTCACAAAATCTTGGAACTATAGTCTCCCATCTCTGGAAGTCTGGTCAGCTGCAGGTGAACTGTGATAGTGGGACCCTGCTCCTAAAGCCTGAAATAAGACTGTGAACCATACGTTTGTTGTTCAACCATATTGCATCTATCTGATGATTCAGTGCAGTATTGTTTTGAGATGTTCATATGTAGGTGTCAAAAGTCAAGAAAGGCTGGGTGCAGTGGCTCACGCCTGTAATCGCAGCACTTTGGGAAATGGAGGCAAGAAGACTGCCTGAGCCCAGGGATTCAAGACCAGCCTGGGCAACTTAGCAAGAACTTGTCTCTGCAAAATAAAATAAAATAATTAGCCAGGCATGGTGGCACGCACCTGTTCTTCCAGCTACTTGGAAGGCTGAGGCAGAAGGATGGCCTGAGCCCATCAGGTAGAGGCTGTGGTGACCGTGAGCATGCCACTGCACTCCAGCCTGGGTGACAGAGACTCTGACTAAAAAAAAAAAAAAAGTCAAAAAAATGTTCATGATTTAGCCATCTGGAATAATCACCTCTATGGAGTCAGAACAGCCATGGCTGAGAGCAGAGAGCATGAGCTGTAGATTCAACAGGTACCTTCAGATTTGTTCAACAAACCTGAAGAGGCCAGGACAGTGATAGGTGCCCAACCCTCCCGTCCACCCACACCAGTGAGCCCTCAACCGCCCTGGTTAACTCGCATATCCTTGTGGTTTCTGCAGATTAAGAGGAGTTTCCTGGAAGTTGGCAGGGTAGAGGTGAAAAGAAAAAGCAGAGGCAAGAAGGGAGTCCAATATCAGTTGTCTCCAAGGAGGAAAAACTCTTGGACATGGATTAAGTCAACATATGAGCATGCTAGGCACAAGTTACAAAGTTTAAAGGGTACGGTGGCTCACACCTGTAATTCCAGCACTTTGGGAGGCCAAGGTGGGAGGATGGCTTGAGACCAGGAGTTCAAGACCAGCCTGGGCCCCATAGCAAAACCTTGTCTCTAGAAAAAAATTAAAAAGTGGCCAGGCTTGATGGCTCAGCTTGTAATCCCAGCACTTTGTGAGGCTGAGGTGAGTGGATTGCCCGAGTCCGCAGGTTTGAGACCAGCCCAGACAACTTGGTGAGACCTCATCTCTACAATAAAATTAAAAATAGCCGGGCATGGTAGCGCACATCTATAGTTCCAACCACTCGGAAGGCTGAGGCAGAAGGTTTGCCGGAGCCCAGCAGGAGGCCATGAGTGTGCGTGCCACTGCACTCCAGCCTGGGCGAAGGAGTGACACTCCAACTCAAAAAAAAAAGAAAAAAAATCAAAAAGTTAGCTGGGCACAGTGGTTCACGCCTGTAATCCCAGCACTTCAAGAGGCTAAAGTGGGAGGATTGCTTGAGTCCAGGATTGCTTGCAAGACTAGCAAGACCTGGTCCCTACAAAAAAATAAAAAACTTAGCTGGGCATGGTGGTGCATGCCTGTAGTACTAGCTATTCAGGAAGCTAAGGCAAGAGAATCACCCGAGCCCAGGAAGTCGAAGCTGTAGTGAGCTGGGGTCATGCCACTGTACTCCAGCCTGGGCAGCAGAGTGAGACCCCGACTCAAAAAAAAAAAAGTTAAAAGGGTCAGGAAATTGAGTGATGGTTTATGGAGGCAGGGGCGGGAGGATGGCAGCAGGCATCTTTCACACTGAGCACCTTCAGGGACAAACCAAAAATGTAAACATGGATGAACCACCAGATGGAACATGGGCACAGGCCAGCGTGGAGGCTGAAACTGTAGCCCTTTAAGCGATTCCTAACAAAGAACACGTCTTTATTGCTACTCACTCAACATACCCGTGTTTTAGAGCACTCCTGTTTTTGGAGACACCCCGAGAACCACAAAAATTGCTGATATTAGTAACGCCACTGGGGTTCTCCACAAAATGCAAGAACACTTAAAGTATTTAAAATTTTTTTAAACATTTAAATCTCTAGGTAAAACTTGTCAATAGCTTAAAATTGCAAAAGCTAGTTAGGTCAGAGAGGGAGAGCTTGAAAAGATCACTGAAGCCGGGTGCAGTGGCTCATGCCTGTAATCCCAGCACTTTGAGAGGCAGGGACAAGAAGACTGCCTGGGTCCAGTGGTTTGAGACCAGCCTGAGCAACATGGTGAGAGTGAGACCTTGTCTCTACAATAAATAAGTTAAAAAATCAGCGGGGCATGGTGGTACATGCCTGTAGTTTCAGCTACTTGGAAGACTGAGGTGGAAGGATCGCCTGAGCTCAGCAGGTTGAGGCTGCAGTGGCCGTAAGGGTGCCACTGCACTCTATCCTGGATGACAGAGTGAGATTCTGACTCAAAAACTAAAAATAAAAGATGAGTGAATGCTCCAAACAGGCAATCCCTAGAATGTGAGAATAAAGTAGACACTGTGCAATGTGACCTGTGCATATGTTGACATTGAGACCAGGAACTCTAACTTTCAGAGAGAAAATTAGGATTTTTAAAAAGATAATTATAAGCCAGGTGCAGTGGCTCATGCCTGTAATCCTAGCGCTTTGGGAGGCCAAGGCGGTAGGACCACTTGAGCCTAGGAGTTTGAGATCAGCCTAGGCAACATAGTGAGACCTCGTCTCTGAAGAAAAAAAAAAAACCCAGCCATGGTGGCACACACCTGTAGTCCCAGCTACTCGGGAGGCCAGAGGAACACTTGATCCCAGAAGTTGGAGATTGCAGTAAGCTACAGTTACACAATTGCATTCCAGGCTGAGCAACAGAATGAGACCCTGCCTCTAAAATAAATAAATAAAAAACAAAAGAGTGACTCTCTCTCTAAAAAACAAAAGGAATTATAAATGAGAAAGCATTTTTTCAACTGTTAGCTCACTTGATCCCCAAAATAACCTTATAAAATAAGCTCAGGTGTTATTACTGTTTCCATTTTACAGATAATCGAATGAGACTTAGTAAAACGAAGTAAAATACCCAAAGTCATACAGCCACTATACAAAGGGGCACCCCCAGAAAACTGGAATTATCTTTTAGAGGGCAGACCCTTTGTAGTACAGTCTTCCCCCACTAAGTAAGTGTTCTAGGAACCCATTGGCATCCATGCAACCAGCTAGTGTTGTTGTGAGAGGCTGCATTTGGCTTCAGTGATTTTTTTTTTTTTTGAGATTCTTTCAACCTGTTTGCCCATTTCATAATGGGTGATTTACAAGCACAGCCGCCCACACCGTGCTGAATGTTCAGCAGCTGTGGCCAAAACGGCATGACCCCGGTGCCCCACCTTCCCTATTCACCTGATCTCGCCCGAGTGACTTTTTTGTTTGTTTCCTTGGCTGAAAAAAGTCCTCAAAGGGAAATGTGGAAGAGGTGAAACAAAAAAACAGCAGCAACACTAAAAGGCATCAAGATCGACAAGTTCACAAACTGTTTTGAGCAGTGGAAAAAGCGTCTCCATAGGTGTATCGCATCAAACAGAGAGTACTCTGAAGGTGACTGAAGTTTAAGCATATGAGAACAAATACGCAATTTTGTATAAATAAATTCCTGGATTTTGGGGGTCCCCCCTCGTGCAGTTGTGACTCAACCATCCCCAAGCCCTATGCCCCATCCTTACCCCTGCTCCAGGCATTGAAGAGACTAACATATAATAAATATGTCAATTTGATGTAACGATTAATTCAACAAACATTTTGAATGCTTAATAGGAGTCAGATGCAGAGCAAATGCCTACTGTCAAAGATCTTACAGTCAAATGAACAAGAAGATATGTAAACAGCATGGAGGCTGAAACTGTAGCCCTTTAAGCAATTCTTAACAAAGGACCTGTCTTAATTGCTCCTCACCCAAAGTACCCCTGTTTTAGAACACTCCTGTTTTTGGAGACACCCCCAGAATCATCCTGGATCTCCTGCTCTGACGGACATCAGTTACCATGCTGTGAGGACACTCAAGTCATCTTGTGGAGAGGCCTTTGCATAGAGGAGCCAGGGTTTCCTGCCAACAGCCAGCCATTTGAGTGGTCCACGTGAGTGAGTCTCTATGGAGGGTGATCTCCTGGCCTTCTAATGTCGGTTTCCATCTCAATGCTGGCCTACATATATGTAAAAAGATTATATGAAAATTTCTATAAGGACATACAACATAAAATGAAATCAGACAAAGAAATATCTCAGAAAATTGGATTACATTGTCCTAAAAGAGTAGCTAATCTTCTGGAGTCTTCAAAAAGGAATCCAAAGCTACCTGCTGCTGCTTTTTTTTTTCTTTCAGTCAGGGACTCACTGTGTTGCCCAGGCTGGAGGGTACTACAGCCTCAACCTTCCGGCCTCAGGCAATCCTTTCGCCTCAGACTCCTGAGAAGCTGCAACTACAGGTGTGTGCCACCACTCCCAGCTAATTTTGTCTTTTTTCTTTTTTTGAGACAAGGTCTTGCTATGTTGCCCAGCCTGGTTTAAAACTCCTGGGCTGAAGCAGTCCTCTTGCCTCGGCCTTCCAGGGTGCTAGGATTACAGGCATGAGCCACCACGACCGGCCAAAAAGTTACCTTTTCTTTTCTTTTTTTTTTGAGTTGGAGTCTCACTCTGTCGCCCAGACTGGAGTGCAGTGGCTGCTCCCGGCCACTGCAGCCTCGACCTGCTGGGCTCCGGCGATCCTTCCGCCTCAGCCTTCCAAGTAGCTGGAACTACAGGCGCGCGCTACCATGCCCAGCTGATTTTTGATTTATTGTAGAGATGAGGGCTCGCCAAGTTTTCCAGGTGGGTCTCGAACCCGTGGGCTCGGGCAATCCACTCACCTCAGCCTCCCAAAGGCACGGGATTACAGGCTGAGCCACCAAGCCCAGCAGTTAGCTTCTTAATAGAATGTCTTCCTCAGCATTCTCCACTTTGATTCTAATGGCCCATACTAGTCATTAAGAAAGAAAAAAAAAACTCCTAGTGTGGAGAAAAAGCAAAGCACCCAGTCTCACAACCTAGTAGACATATCCAACCGCTTTTGCTCAAGAGCTGAGAGTTAACCAAACAACCTTCCAAAATGCATTCAGGAGCACTGGGTTAATTCATTCTAGCAAGAGGAAATAAATACCCACTATACAGAACCTGTTGCTATTTTTCTTGCCCAGGTCCTCTTTTGTTGCTTTTATCTAAAAAGCAGCTGTGAAGAGTTACGATGCCAGCCGGGCGTGGTAGCGCATGCCTGTAGTTCCAGCTACTTGGAAGGCTGAGGCGGAAGGATCGCCGGAGCCCAGCAGGTCGAGGCTGCGGTGGCCGGGAGCAGCCACTGCACTCCAGTCTGGGCGACAGAGTGAGACTCCAACTCAAAAAAAAAAAAGAGTTACGATGAGTCGATTCTCTATGCCAGTGCCATCCAATGAAACTTTCTGTGATTTTGTGCTGTTCAACAGGGTAGCTAGCCATATGTGGCTATTGAGCATCATGATGTAGCTAGGGGAAACTGAAGAAGTAATGTAGAATGATATTCCATTTTAATTAGCTTAAACAGCCCCATGTGGCTGATGGCTACTAACTTGGACAGCACAGCTCAAGACTCTTGCTGCTCAAAGTGTGGTCTGGGTCACAGCAGTGCCAGCATCACCTTGTTAGCTTGTTAGAAATGTTGACTCTGGGCTGGGCTCAGTGGCTCAGCCTGTAATCCCACGCTTTGGGAGGCCGAGGTGAGTGAATTGCCTGAGCCCATGGGTTCGTGACCTGCCTGGGCAACTTGGCAAGACCACATCTCTACAATAAATCAAAAAAATTAGCCGGGCGTAGTAGCACACGCTTGTAGTTCCAGCTACTTGGAAGGCTGAGGCAGAAGGATCGCTGGAGCCCAGCACGTTGAGGCTGCAGTGGCCAGGAGCGAGCCACTGCACTCCAGTCTGGGCAACAGAATGAGACTCCAACTCAAAAAGAAAAAAAAAAAAAAAAGAAATGTTGACTCTGAGCCCCCCCCGCCCCAGTCCTACTGATTTGGAACCTTTGTGCTAACAAGATTCCCTGCTGATCTGTATACACATTAAAATTTTAAAAGGACATTGTTACTTCTGAACTAGCTGAAACAAGAGACTCTCTGAGGACCATATCTGTGGTGACCTCTCCATATTTGAGACACTCATTCTTGAAATGGGTGACCAGCATAAGGGGTCTTCTTCTTTTTTTGTGTCTGTCCCTCCTCTATCCCTTACACGTGGCAGAAAGAAGAAAAGGAGAGACAGAGAGAGCCTGGAACACTGGGGTCTCAAGAAAGTTAGTATAGGACGTGGGGATGAGGGGTGGGGTGGAAAGGCCATGTATTTCTCAAGGATATTTGTACAAAATAAAATGATGGCATTTTCTTGATAATTATTGCCCATGGGTGATAGGTATATGGGAGTTTATTGTACTGTCTTCTCTACCTCTGTGTATCTTTAGAAATTTTCAAAATTAAAAAATAGATGTGATTATGGAGGCAATGTGTGTGATAGCCAGCTTTTAAGGTGGCCCCCAATAATCCTACCCTCCTGGTATTCATGCCCTTGTGTAATCTCCTTCCATATTGAATCATTATTCCATACTGAATAGCTTGTGTGTGTGACCAAGTGGTGATGACAGCAAAACTTCAAAGAGCTAGGTCAATATGACTTCTGTCTTGCTCTCTCTTGGATTCCCTGCTCTGAGGGACATCAGCTACCACGCTGTGAAGACTCAAGTCATCTTGTGGAGAGGCCTTTCTGGAGAGGAGCTGGGGTTTCCTGCCAACAGTCAGCCATCTGAGTGGTCCATGTGAGTGAGTCTCTATGGAAGGTGATCTCCAGGCTTTCTAATGTCAGCCTCCATCTGACATAAAATTGCAACTGCATGAGAAACCTTCAAGCCACAACTGCCCACCAAGCTACTCCCAAATCTCTGACCAACAGAAACTGTGAGAGACAATAAATGTATATTGTTTCGTAAGTCACTAAGTTTTAGGGTGATTTGATATGCAGCAATAGATAACTGATGCAATGTGATTTCAGAATCCCTCCTCGCCCTTGGAAAAGAATATCCTCTCTGCCTTTTCACAGATGTCTGAAATGAACAGGAAGAGAAAGACCTTTTCACACCACGCATAAGGCTAACATGCTAATACCCCTCGAAGAGATAATATATTCACTTAAATTCATGATAAAACATATGTGACAGATACAAATTCTCTCTTTGTAAAACTCTTAGCAGGCTAATCTATTGAGACATTAATTTCAGTCTTGGTCTTGCTGTTGTAAGAGACTGGAAAGAATAAAAGGGTAATTTCTCTCTCACGGGTCCCCATCTCAAGAATAGCTAAAATCTTAAATTATAAGGTCTAGGCTCTTTCTACATTCCCCCTTTCCTCACTTGCAACCCCAACAACACACACTGGCCAACAGTTTCTTGCTGTTTCAGGGGCCACTCTGAAGAAGACACTCCTCCACCCCACCCTTGGGTTGCGTCTTGAAGATTAGGTAATGGGGAAATGATGCTGCAATTGCTCAGAAGGGAAGGGGAAAAGCTGGTGCTGGTCCAGGAATAAGGCGATGGCCAGGTCTAAGGGATGAGTGACTTCCCCCAGGAATGGAAACCTGTCCCTGGCTTGTACGCAGTCCCTGGATATGTGCATGGGAGCTGAGCGGGAGAGCTGCAGGGGGTGTCTGCAGAGGGGATCTCAAGGCCTGGACCCGGAGACATCAAAGACACCCTCTCCACCCCACCACACCTGCGCAGCTGGCTTGGGAAGGGGAGTAAAACCTCTCCAAATGTTGAGCCCCAGAGAAAAGGGAGGGGGAGCCTCGTAACCTAACGAATGCATTTCCCGCCAACACTGACAGGTGGGAGCCGGGCCCGAATCTTTAATTTGGAAAATTAAAAGACGCGTGACGCTTCCGGGCCCAGAGTCAGTGGCAGTGAATTCACTCCAGTTAGCCACACTTTCCCTGACAGCGGGTTTGAGAAGGGAGGAGGGAGGAGGGTGCTGGGGGCGAGGGGGAGGGAAGCGCAGCGGGGCAAGTGGGGG
>NW_007256297.1:9318-23351 GCF_000164805.1 Carlito syrichta
CGCAGTGACAGGCCGGCTGGGGAGGCGCCGCCGAGGGAGGCCGCGACGGAGCTCCCGGACCCGCCATGGGCTGAGACGCGTCCTCGCCGAGCAGGTGCAGTGACCCGCGGCCCCGGGGGGATCCCGCCCCGCGGGCCCCGGGGACCCTCCCCCCCGGCGGCTGCGTCCTCCCCATCCCGGCGCCCTGTTGACCTTCCGCCGGCTCCTCCCCGGGCCCGCCGACCCCGCCTCCAAGCCCGGCCCGCGCCATCCGCGTGCCCCCCCAGTCCCTGACATCCTGTGCGTCCCCCCGGGCGACACCCCCGTGAGCCCAGCCCAACAGGCCCTTCTGCCACCTCCGCTTGTGCCCCAGCGTTCTGAGCCCACAGTGCCTGGGAACTCCCCAGCACCTCTCTCCCTTCTAGCCCTTCGGGGGTGGACACAGGCGGGAGGGGACATGGGAGAGGTGGTCCTTCCCTCTGGAGTCCCTGGTGACCACAAACTCATTCTCTTTCCAATGATGCCCTCCGTCCCCCACCAGAACATGCCCGGGTGACCTTCTCCCGGATCTTCCTCGTGGCCTTCCTCGCCCACTCTAGTGACACTATGCAACCCCAGCGTGACCTGCGAGGCCTCTGGCTGCTGCTGCTGTCCTTGTTCCTGCTCCTTTTTGAGGTGGCCAGAGCGGGCCGGCCCGTGGTTAGCTGTCCCACCGCCTGTTTGTGCGCCAGCAATATCCTCAGCTGCTCCAAACAGCAGCTGCCCAATGTGCCCCATTCCCTGCCCAGCTACACGGCGCTGCTGGACCTCAGCCACAACAACCTGAGCCGCCTGCGGGCGGAGTGGACCCCCACGCGCCTGACCCAGCTGCACTCCTTGCTGCTGAGCCACAACCACCTGAACTTCATCTCCTCTGAGGCCTTCTCCCCCGTGCCCAACCTGCGCTACCTGGACCTGTCCTCCAACCAGCTGCGCACGCTGGACGAGTTCCTGTTCAGCGCGCTGCAGGCTCTGGAGGTGCTGCTGCTCTACAATAACCACATCGTGGCGGTGGACCGCTGCGCCTTCGACGACATGGCCCAGCTGCAGAAACTCTACCTGAGCCAGAACCAGATCTCCCGCTTCCCTCTGGAACTGGTCAAGGAAAGAGCCAAGCTGCCCAAACTGACCCTCCTGGACCTCTCCTCCAACAGGCTGAAGAACCTGCCCCTGCCCGACCTGCAGAAGCTGCCGGCGTGGGTCAAAAACGGGCTGTACCTGCACAACAACCCGCTGCACTGCGACTGCGAGCTCTACCAGCTCTTCTCTCACTGGCAGTACCGGCAGCTGAGCTCCGTGATGGACTTCCAAGAGGATCTGTACTGCATGAACTCCAAGAAGCTGCACAGCGTCTTCAACCTGAGCTTCCTCAACTGCGGCGAGTACAAGGAGCGTGCCCGGGAGGCCCACCTAGGGGAGAAGCTGACCATCAAGTGTGACACCAAGCAGCAGGAGATGACCAAGGTGTGGGTGACGCCAAGCAACGAGCGGGTGCTAGAGGAGGTAGCCAATGGCTCGGTGACAGTGTCCAAGGATGGCAGCCTTGAGTTCCGCCAGCTGCGGGTCGAGGACGGTGGCGTGTATACCTGTTACGCCATGGGCGAGACTTTCAACGAGACCCTGTCCGTGGAGTTGAAAGTGCACAATTTCACCTTGCACGGACACCATGACACCCTCAACACAGCCTACACCACCCTCGTGGGCTGTATCCTCAGCGTGGTCCTGGTCCTGATATACTTATACCTTACCCCTTGCCGCTGCTGGTGCCGGGGTGTAGAGAAACCTTCCAGCCATCAAGGAGACAGCCTCAGCTCTTCCATGCTTAGCACCACGCCCAACCATGATCCTATGGCTGGGGGGGACAAAGATGATGGCTTTGACCGGCGGGTGGCTTTCCTGGAACCTGCTGGCCCCGGGCAGGGTCAGAACGGCAAGCTCAAGCCAGGCAACACTCTGCCGGTACCTGAGGCAGCAGGCAAGGGCCAGCGGAGGATGTCGGATCCAGAGTCGGTCAGCTCAGTCTTCTCTGATACGCCCATTGTGGTGTGAGCAGGATGGGTTGGTGGGGAGAGTGCCCCAGGAGAGGTCATGCCCCCCTGAAGGCTGTGAGGGGATGGAAGAGAGGGCTGGCTGCCCTGACCTCAAGGGAGTTGGTCATAGGTCCCGCAGAGGGCAAGACCCCAGCCAGAGTGTGGCTGCCACGATTTTCAAATATGGATATACTCATCCTCAGGCGAATGCTACACCCCTACCCAAAGCCCTGGCCGTTCCCGGTGTGGTGGAGGAAGAGAGGCATGTCTGCGTTGGATGGGAATGAGGAAGGAGTGAGGGGAAGAACAGATTCCCTAAACTTGTTCGAGGTCATCCCTAGCTCCTTAAGAGAAAACCATTTGGGGAAAAAAATGTTTTTTTCTATCTCTGCCCACTCGCACCTGTGATGTGTGTGTTGGGGGCGTTTCCACAGGAGCCACACCAGGGGAAAGCTAGGGTATCTTCTTGGGTCAGGAAGTCAAACTTCACAGCTGGGGAAATTGGAAACCTTTAGAAAATGAGACAGGAAAGGCTGAGAACTCAATCAATAACATTCCCAAAGCTGTTGTAAGACTTCCCACTCAAGCCTTCCTCTTTCTCCATGATCCCTGGGGGGATGGATCTTTGCAGGAGCCCGGCCTGTGGCCTGTTGGTTATGGCAGCAATGTGAGGTGTGGTCGCTGTGCCTTGTCCCGGGACCAGTGGCACGGAGGGGGATAGCATGATCTGAGGGGTCCGTGTCACAGAACAGGCGCCAGCACAAAACTTCCAGATGGGGGTGGACTCCAGATAGGTAAATTCTCTGGTTGGTGAAACCCTTGGCCAGTATTTGACTCCCAGCATCTGTGTGTCAGACCAGAGTGGGGGCGCAGAAGGCAGAGCGTTTATGGACCCCTGCCACGGATGTGTGGACCTCCTTCACACCAGAAGGAGGAGGGTCAATCAGCCTCTGTCATGTGGCATCCGGCTGGGCCTGGGTTTCTGTGTATGTCTTCTCTTCATTCAGCCTCCTTATCGAGTTCAGGTGGGATTCCGAGTGTCCCCTAAAATGCTGCTTTGAAGGGAGGAGTTGAAGAACGTCTAGCCCAGTTGGGTTAGGCTGAGCTGGGAGGAAAAGGGGACCTGGTGTGTCTCTCCCCTGTGTCGACAAGCCTGCCTCGCTCCTCTCGCAAAGATGTCACCCCTGCTGCAAAGCCAAAGTGTGGGGTCAGAGGGGTTGGAATTGGGTGGTCTCTGCCCAAGAATGGCAACTTGGAGTGCGGCTTAGAGTCCTGCCCTCTCCCCAAGATTCCAGGCGACCCTGTAGCAGAGACCAACAGTCGCGCTAAACTCTCAGAAGGAAAGTGCTGCCACCCCATCCCTCTCAGTCAGAGGTTCGTGCAGCTGTAGTTGTCAGGCCAGAGGAACTTAAGAAGAATGAGCCCGACATTATAGTTCATCCAGGGTTGCGGAACACTCCAGGAATGGAGATGACGGATCCCTTTCCCTTTGGCCATACTGTATGCCCCTGGAGGTGGTGGCTCCGAGCTTTGGCAGGGGAACGGGCAAGGCAAAGGTGAAAATGTTCTCTGATGTTGGTTTTTTCAGTGTCTCTTCCCTCCCACATTTCCTGTCTGTTGGAAGTTCTCCAGATCCTCTAGCTTTTTGACCAGCTCTTTACGTCCTGAGAGGTGTTACTTACCTGCGGGTGGGGGTGCTTGCTGGGAGGGCCTGACTATTAAGCTTCCTATTAAGATCGGGGAACGGGACTCCACATCTTCCCCTTGTCTGGTCCTGGGATCTCAAGACTGCTGTCCATCCTTTATTAGTAACCTAGTTTCGTCGAGAGAAAGGTGCAGCATTTTCCTCAAGTACTTGCATGCTCGTAGGTATGCATGCTTATAGGTATGCATGCACGCACACCGGTACCTTGACTTCCATCAGGACAGGGAACCTGCAGTCCCACTAATGCCACTCTTGGAATGGTCTCCACCATGTATACAACTTCACGCACACAACTTTCTTGCCCAGTAGGAGAGACAGTGACCATGCCAGGCTCCTCAAACACACAAACTCTTGTATTGTAACTTCTGAACTCCTGAGACTTCACCCCTATCTCTGCGGCACTGAATGACTACTCTGCAGAGGCTGGAGATAGGAGAGACGTGTGGAAGACCTTGGGAGAAGGGGTGGTGAGGACCTAGCTGGTTCCTCAGACTTCTCAGAAACCTTCCCTAGATTAAAGACTATCTTTGAGAGAAATTAAGAGAGAACTAGGTCATTGAAGGACCCGGAAGGGAACTCGTACAGAGCCAAGCAGCTGTGAGTTGCTCTTCCTAGGTTAATTGCCTGCAGAAGAGAAAAGTTGTCTGGTTATAGTCCAGAGACTTCTGAAGCTTTTGTTACTGGAGCTATAGGAGCCAGAAATCCCTCCTCAGACTTCTCGGGAAACATGGGAGAATCTCACCTCCATGCTGCCATTCCCCCCTTGACACCCTCTAGGGCTCTGAAAAGCTTTAAAGTGAATGTCAGAGGAAGCAGGCCCTCTGAGCATTCTAGCAGAGCTCCTGAGGACTCTCTAGGAGGGCCATCTTCTTAAGTCCTACCCAGCTTGGGGAAGGAGAAAGGGCACTGCGGCTCTAAGGCTCCTGCTATATCCAGTAGTTCAGCCCCCAGTTTGAGATACCTGGCAGATGTGCCTGGCTGCCCCACCAAGTTAGCAGATTCGCTTCTTCTCAGGGTTTCAGTTGATAGAGCCCAAAGGGAGCTTTGTAATTGGGGGGTTGTGCACTCAGCATATGTAATCACACCAGAACCCTGTGTAGAAAATGGCCAGATGTTGGTTATCAGAAAAGGCTGAGCGATCACCTCCTCCCTGCCAGAAACCAGATACATCTCCCAGGAGGCAAGTGTCCCTGGAGACAGCGTGACAGGGCTCTACAGTCTGTGTAATTATTTGTGATTTTTTTTTGTCTGTATTTATGAGGTCTCCTAAGAGAGGGTACACCCCAGCTGGAGAGAGCAAAGCCGACTGACCCGGCTTTCTGTGTTCTTACCTCTGTTCTTCCATGTAGCCCTGCTGGCAGAGCAAGCAGGTGCCCATATCCACTGCCCCGTTCCTCCCACTTGTGTGCTCCCAGGCTGGCAAGTCTTGGAGCCTCTGGGCTCTGACAACTAGACAATGATCATTAAACCTGGCTTGAGTCTCTGTTCTGGCACAGTCTGACTGGTTTATCTTTTCAGCCTGTGGGGGGGGGGTTCACTATACCTCAGAAGGGTGTGGCCTTTCTAGAGAGAGAATCTTTAGATGCTATTATGAGGACATGGGTAGTACACATCTAGGCATTAAGATGGACCAGGGGTCAGCAAACTTCTGTATCAGCCAGATAGTACATGTTTTAGGCTTTGTAGGCCATAGTTCCTTACAACTCGGTTGTGTGTTCACGGTGGTATAGCCACAGACTACACAAGGACGAATGATTGTGGCTCTGTTCCAGTAAGTTTAATTTGGGTTTCATATAATCTTAACATGTCTCTTGAGTTTTTCCAACCATTAAAAAATGTAAAAACTACTATTATATCATAGACCACATAAAACCCAGGCAGCAGGTTGATTTGACCAACAGACCACAGTTTGCTAACCTCTGAGACAGATTCTCAAAAGAAATGTCACTGAGACTTTAGAGTTTAGAAATATCATGACTTGGGGCCAAGGCTTGTAGATAAGGAGGGCTTCCTGGGTCCCTGGGGAGGAGGGCTGCCTCCCTGCAGAGTTCTCTTAAAAGTCTGGATCAAGCCTACAGACTGTACTGTGGAAAAATGCTTGGATTCGGTTTAAAAAAATAAGGAGAGCAGCTCACTTTCACAACATTTTTAATTATTACCAGTCTGTTTTCATGTTGCAAATGGTAGCCATCTTGGGCTAAAAGCATATACACCTAATAGGTTAATGTTTACATGTTTAGCGTGTCCTACAACATCAATCTTGTGGGCTCAGGCAGTCCTTCTGCCTCAGCCTCCGGAGTAGCTGGGCCTACAGATGTGCACCACCACGACCAGGTAATTTTTAAAATTTTTTTGTAGAGACAAGGGCTTGCTCTATAGAGACCAGCTTGGCTAGGCTGGTCTCAAACTCCTGGGCCCAAGCAACTCTCCCACCTCGACCTCCCAAAGTGCTAGGATTACAGGCATGAGCCACCATGCCAACCTCAAAGGAGTTTTTGCTATGGCTGACAGTTTGACAGGTTGAAGCTGATAAAGAACAGGTCTGAGAAAGGCTACTCAGAGTTCTCTTCTCTGCTCTGGCCTATGCCAAGCCCTTTGTCTGAGCTTGAGAAGTTTTGACACTCTTCTGTCGTCGCAAGAAAGTCCATGGCTACATCTCTTCAACCCTCCCGTCCCCCACCCCTATCCTACCTCCATAAGCCACAAGAAGTTCCCTGAGTTCTGGCCAAGATGTGCAATTGTGTCTGCTATGTCTTGCAGCACTATCCTCTTAGGTGGCACTGGGGAAGGGGAAGGCGTGCTGTTGCAGCTTCGTTTTAGGACAGAACGGAAGTTCAGTTCGGCTGGCCTAGCCTCTTCCACCTGGTCTCTTGGCTCTTTCCCTCTCTGTATTTGCAGTTCTTGCACCACTCACCTTGTCTCCCAGGAAACCAGTGGCGAAGCTCCACTTGCCCCACCTGCAGGGCAGCAAAAGGCCCAGATCTTTGCGGCAGGACCATTGGCCTTTCTGGTCTAGCCCCAGTGAGCCCAAGAAGTATACTTCCTCTCCCAGGGCTTGAGAGGGGAAGGCTGGAGCTGCCACCCATCAAGGCCCTTCATTGGGCTTATCCACTGTCAGGTGGAAAATACAAAACGAAGAGACTTAGACCTGCTCTGAGGCCTTCTGGTTCGGTCGGACAGTTCCTCTCCTTGGGCCGCAGAGAACCAACCTGCAGTGGGGCTTCTTGGAGCCCTCTGGCACCAGCATATATGATGAGAGTCATGGCCCTCAAAGCTGGTGTGTGTGTGTGCTTGCAGGTTGGGAGAACCCTGGAGCTGGACAGTACTTTGTGCCACTTTTCCCTTACCTCCCACTGCTCCCTCACCTGGTCATGGTTTGCTTTTGGCGTGGGTCTAAGCAGAACTGGGCATCCTTAGAAAGCACTATGAGATAACTGAGAGTCTGCTTGAAAGACAAGGGTGCTAGGGGGCCTTCTTGTGTGCTCAGTGACGTAGAGTTGGCGCCTCAAATGCCACAGAATAGCCTGAAGTCGCTCCTTAATCTGCTTCCAACTGAGGTTACAAACTCACCTGGGAAATTCTGACAGAAGCAGGTGGATTAAAAGCTGGGACTGTTCTCTGACCACACTGGAGAACTGCCAAGCCTTCTGGGCAGTGGGTGGGGGAAGGTCATCTCACTGGAGATGAGTTGTGTCTGCCTAAGCCCAGCTCCGCACTGGAGACTGGCTGCTTCCGACCACCCTCCAGGGCAGTTCTGGGGCGCTGTCTTCCTGCCTCCCAGCTTATGTCTTCTCTGTACTGTGCTGCTAGAACAGCTGAGGCTATGCACACAATGCCTGACTAGTGTTTCACTCCTGGATCCCAGGACAGAAAAAACAATTAAGATAGAAAACGAGTCTTCAAGCCTCTGTGCATCCACTCCAGGCAGACTGCTGGCTGCTCTCAGACAAATGGAATGGAAAGTATCCTTCTCCTAATTTAAAATTTAAACAGAGCTGCTTTCATGGTGTGCGGGTGTGTGTGTGTGTGTTTTAATTCCAATAAGGCACTTTGAGGAGGAGGGGACTGATTCTACTCCAGAAGCCTGAAACAAGGAAAAGGAAACCAAGCTGTGGACTTCTGGAAGTCAGGGGGTCACAGCTCTGCAGCTCCAGTGCCTGTGGCAGGCAAGCTCGGCCTGTGGCCACAGGAGAAGCCAGCAGGTCAGCGGCCATGCTGTGTTTGTCACTGTCGCCCTGCTCTTCCTGGTTTGCCTGCCCTACTTTTTCCTCAGAGGGGCAGAATGAATTAGCAGAGATTTCGATAGACTGTGACCAGCAGCTCCAGACTAAGACCAGCTCCAGGGGCTTCAGGCTGGACTTAGGGGCTAAGGACTGACTCCCAGAGCTGCAGTCAGCCCCACGACTTGAAAGCACCAGGCAGGCAGCACTTTAAGGCCAACTCCACTCGTCACGGCACTGATGGCATTTCTTAGGAGTGGCTAAGAGCCGGCCTTGAGTCTAGAAGGAGGAAATGTGTCTGGGTTCTCTTATGGCTGTTGGCACAACCTCCGAGACTCAGGTCCCCTATGCCTGAGCACCCATGACTATCTATTGCCTTCCTGAGAAGCATAAAGCCCAGAGCCAGGCTCAGCGAGAGAGAAGGACAAGGACACCATAACACCGCCTGCTTCCGTCTGTTTAACGCTTCGAGCTTCCCAGTGCTTGTTCACATTTATCACAACATCCCTGTGAGGCAGGCCAGCAGCAAGCGGCTTCCCATGGCCATGCCAGTGTTAGGGACTGAGCAGACCCACACCGCAGGCTTCCTAGCTCCCGGGCCAATGTACCCTTCATCTCAGGACACACAGGGTCTCTGTGCCAGCCAGACGCAAGGGCATCAGGGGCTCTAAATCAGAAGCCTCCCTGCTCTCTCAACTGGCACAGGGTACTGGAAAGGCTGAGGCACCAGGACCGGGGGAGCCCCCTGGAGGCCAAGACACAAGGAAGGGCAGGAGTGTTGAGGTCCAGGGTCAACAGCGCCCCCCCCCCCACCAGTCTCTGCCAAGTTTACACTGTGTTCCCTCCATATCCTGACTTTTGTCAGGCGTAAAGCCCTTTGACTGAGAGGACGCTCAGGGCCCACTCCAAGAGGTCAGAAGCCTAGGCAGCAAGGCTCCCGACTCCCATTACTCATGCTTTGCAGTCCAGGAAGAGGGGGACGGTGAGAGCTGGCTGACTCAGCCTGTGAGCTTGGAGCTCTGGAGCTGAAAGGCCCCAGCATCATTCGGCTAATGATGATTATTAACTCGGAACAGGCCTTGGCACAGCAGCCAGCTGGCTCGGGAGGACGCGTGGATCTCCCACCGTGAGGTTTTAAAAACAAGACCCATAGCAGCCATGCAAGGGGGTGGAAGGGCAGGGACAAGGAGAAGGAAGGGACAGCCAGTGTCAGGGAGTGGGGAAGGGCCGTCTGCCTTGTGAGAAGGCGGGGGAGGAAGCACCAGCTGGCAGGTGGTACCAGCCCTCCTTTACAGCTGAGAAGCCAAGAAGGTAGGCTGGAAGACTTCTCCAGACACAGCCCCTGCATCCAGCACCACAGTGGGCCACAACAGGGCTCAGGGGAAGGGGCTGGTGTGAGAAAGGTAGGGGCTCGGGAGGGCTGCCCACACCCAGAAGGGTAATCTCATTTATGACCATTCAGATTTGGATACAAAAACCATCTGTGTCTAATGTCCTCAAGGTTGAGTCTGAATATAATCAAACTTGGAGGATCAAATTTGGAATCAGAACTTAGTTTGATATGAAAATGTGTGCAAATAACACGCAATTAAAAAAAAAAAATCTAGCCAGTCTTGGTGGCTCAGCCTGTAATCCCGCGCCTTCAGGAGGCTGAGGTGAGTGGATTGCCTGAGCCAGCGGGTTCGAGACCCGCCTAGGCAACTTGGCAAGACCTCATCTCTACAATAAATCGAAAATTAGCCGGGCGTGGTGGCGTGCGCCTGTAGTTCCGGCTACTTGGAAAGCTGAGGCAGAAGGATCGCCGGAGCCCAGCAGGTCGAGGCTGCGGTGGCCGGGAGCAGCCACTGCACTCCAGTCTGGGCGACAGAGTGAGACTCCAACTCAAAAAACAAAATAAAAAAATCTGAGCACCCTGGCTTTTTTTTTTTAAGGCTGACTACAAGCAGCTTTCCCTAGCCAGGGTACAAGCAGCTTTCCCTAGCCAGGGAACAAGGGCAAAGGGGCAAGCCATTTGGTTCTCCCCCAGGCTGCTGTCGCTTTGCTGAGGAGCCCGGTGAATACCCCAGACGTCAGGAGACACGGGGAGGAGGGGACGCACGGCCAGGAGACATGTGCAGCTGGTAGCCACAGAGATCCCAGCTGGAGGAAGAGTGCCCTTGCACTGAGGTCTAATGGCTGTCCAGCTGCTGCCCCAGGATGTGAGGGCAGGTGGTGATGGAGAAATGGAGAGGAGGGGGGAGCCCCCCAACGCCCGCCTGCCAGGATGAAGGGCTCCCCCTGCTGACCTGCTCCCCACACTGCAGGCAGGCCTGGTTGAGCCTGAGGCCACTTGTGCCCAACTCCCTGCCCTGTGCCCCTGCCCTCCAGGCCCGCTGGTCATAGAGGCGGCAGCTGGGCCCCTTCCTCCTGCAGAATATAAATGACTCCCCCTTCCTCCCAGGGCTGGGAATAGACATCAGATGGCACAGCCCACGCAAACTGCCGGCTGTCAGCACGCCTGCCCGCCCGCCCACCAGCCCCCGCACCACCTGGGAGGAGGCGACACCTCGAGCTGGCTCAGGCTTTACGGCAGGCCAGTGAAGTCTCCCGGCCCTCCTCCCCTGCTGCACGTAGGGTGGGCCCCCAGCACTGGCTGTGAAGAGGGGAGATGTGACCCCTGGAACCAGGGGATGGTAGGTGAGAATCTCCATGCAGCTTCTAAGTTCAACCCACACTGGAAAGTTTGAGAGGGAGGGAGGTGATGGAAGCAAAGGGACACTCCCCCTCTGCAGAGCAGGGGTCTCTTTTGGACACGCAGTGTCTAGGGTGCCCTGGCAGCTGCAGTCTCCCCACGACATGATGTGATATACTAGAGGACACTTCTGCCTGTGCAGACCCCACTCAGAACTACTGAGTGTCATCAACCCCCTTGCTTCTGAGCTACTAAGAGGAGGACTGGAATCTTTGGAAGACCTGGGACGTTCAAAATCCCGACACCCAGGAACACCTGCCCTGCTCCCGGGAGCTGGAGCTCCAGCCCCAATCCCCCAGGCCTCTGGGGGTCCCCTGTGAGCTGGGTCTACCTACCTCAACAGCAGCTTCTTGGCTCAGCTGTCTTCGGTCCTTGCTGTGATCTATGGGGGTCCCATCTCCCTAGCTGAGCCAGACCACAGCTAACCAGTCTGGCATCCAGCCCTCCCCACCAAGGGCAGTCTGCAGACTACTTCTGGCTAGAACAAGGAGGGGTCTCTGCAGAGAGGAAAACCCAACCCTCTTTTGCCAGCTGGCCCCAAACTCAGCCCCCTCTTGGGCCAGAGAGCTGCCAAGAGACAACAACTGAGGGAAGCTTAGGTAACAAGGGGGGAAGGGGAGCCAGGGAGACTTTGTTTTCCTTGGATCTGAAGGGCCCTGCCCCACCTCCTTGCCCCTTATTAAAAGCGCTGAAAAAGTGCCAAGAAGCTATGTGCTAAAAAGGCAAGAACTCAAGCCCTAGGAAGGATAGAGCATGAGGTGCCCAGGAGTACTCGGCCCTGACGACGGATGGCAGGGGAGAGAGCACGCCAGGTCCTGCAGGCCTCAGCCCAGACTCCGCAGTGGCCTGAACAGCGTTCTTGGCTGGGCTGTGCAGCCCGGCCAGGAGCACAGATTGGTTAAACCAGTGTCCCTGTTCCTCCAAAAGCTTTAAAGTGACTTTGGTGCTTCTACTGCCTTGTAGTCACCTGCACCCCTTCTCTCCACAGCACCTGACCCCCGTGCCCTGGCCCAGGGGCCAAATCAGCACAGATTTCTGAATAGCCCCGAGGGCATTCCTGTCCCTCTAGGCCAGGGGATTAAAGGGAGAATTAATGTCAGAATGACATTCTGAGTATGCCAAGTGGTCCACGTAGTATAGAGCTGGGAGCGTGTTCTGTGACATCAACCTGACAGACACTGAATGTCAGGGACAGAAGGAACCTGCAGACTGTTTAGAAACATTTCACTGATCAGGAGACTGAGGCCTTGAGACATGAAACTTACCTAAGGTCACACGGTAGAGACTAAGAGGACGATACCCCATAAACAAGACCCACCAGCTCGCTCCACTACCTCACACTGCTTTCTCAAATGTGGCCCAGATATCCACGCTGCCATTCATAACTTCCAGAAACCCAACTCTTCATCAGGCACAGGATTAAGCAATGACCACCACCACTGTGACCACCACCAGCACCCAGCACTCTCTCTCCCATCCGGAGAGAAGGCTTCAAGATCAAGCTCTCCATCACCTTCCACTCACGCCAGTATGTTTCCTGCTGGGGCCCACTGAGTTATCCGGCAACAGTAGCAACCTAGGCTTCTGCAGCTCCTGGCCCAGCCAAGAAGTGCAAAAGCCTGACCACTTCTGAAGTGGGTCCCTTGTAGGTCACCAAAGGAAGCACTGGAGTCCAAGACAAGTGTCCCGCCTAGATTCAGAGCTCAGAGGAACTCACATCTCCATTTTCTTCTTTGGCAAGTAGGAGCTGGAGATCTGGTGCATGATAACCAGGGCTGGATAGAGGGGCAGTGCCAGGCACAAGTACCAGGCTGCACCTTTGATCTGGGCCTGGAACCACACAGAGTACATGCCCAGGAGCACCGTTACTGTAGCCATCAGGTAGACCACCAGTCCACATGTCAGATGGTAGAGCTTGAGGCGAGCCACCCTCGAGACCCTGGTTGCCCGGGGACAGAGGAGGCAGAGTCCACACAGTGCCTGGCCGCCAGTGGCCAGCAGCGTCAGGGCCCCTACCCAGCTGTGCCAGGACGCCAGGTGGGGCAGCTCACTGCGAGTCCTGCTGGAGATGATGAAGCCTAGGCCCAGGGCTGCACAGAGGATGGCTAAGGTCTGGCCTGCCCAGTGGAGCCAGATCCGAGCCTTTCGGGAGCAGAAGAAGAACGGGGAGTGTTCAGGCGAGAACAGTAGGATGGCCTCAGCCATGCAGAGGCAGAACTGTGAACACAGGAGAGGGTCAGTGAGCTTGGGGGTTGGCTTGGAGGTGTGAGAAAAAGGTACTGTCATACATCCAGATAAAGAGAATAAAGGGGAGGGGCTAAGGAGTATCCTCTAAGGATCACCTGCCTTATGGGTCAGCATTTCTGGAAATAACTGGGAAGCAGCACTTGAGTGCAAGTCCAGGATTCATCCCCCACCCAACCTCCAAGGACGATGACTCCCAGTTCTCGACTGGTGGAACAGCAAATGTTGAACTTCTTCCTGAACTCAGGCGACAAGGGTGGAAAGGACTGGATAACACCCCTTCCACTTCTTCCTCTTAGGCCCCGGTGGAGAAAGAAATATCTTCCACGCCCTCCCACTCATTTCAACCACCTGACACTTTACACCCGGGCCAGCCCTCCTTGTTTCCCATTGCGTAAGTTGCGGGGAAAGATGGGGCCCTCGATGTTCCCTTCACCTCTCTGAGCCTTAAAAAGGCTGGGCCTTCTGGAGGGTGGCTGCTTCCCTAGGGGGTGACATGAGGTACATCCAAACAAATCAGTTGCAGACAAGCCCAAACTCACCGCCAAGGCCATGAATACAGGGTGCCAGGAGAAAAGACCTAAGAACCAAAGAGAAGAGGCTGAGGCTGGACACCATTGTTCCTACTCCTGTCGCTAGCTGGAGCCCTGGGGATCTGGCACAGGAGAAAGGTCAGGGTACCATCCCAACCCTAAGCGGTAATCAGGAACTCAGGGCGAAGGGGAGCAGCCAAGGGCCTTGGGGTGAGCAACCAAGAGGGCCTCCCCACAGTCGCAAGCCAGTTCGGCCCGGCTTCCCCGTTCAGCCCCTCTCAGCTGTCAGCCCCATCCTAGAGTAGACCCTGGCCGCCCTCCTTCACCGCTGTCCTCCATCGGGGGCCCTGCTTTTGAGGAAGCAGCGCGGTCTTTCCAGCGTCTGCCCTTCCCCCACAGCACCCAGAGCCGCCTCTTTCCAGGCCCCCCGGGGTCCCGCCCCCAGGCCCCTACAGCCCCTCCACCGTCTCCCCTCCACGGCTCGGGTCCCCGCTCCCGGCTCCCGGCGCTCCCGGGCGCGGCCCCTCCCGCATCTCGGCCCCGCCCCCTTCC
>NW_007256297.1:23403-33508 GCF_000164805.1 Carlito syrichta
CCGCGCGGCGGAGTCGCTCACAGCGCCCTCTGGGGGCCGGGGGGGCGGCGCGAGGGCCCCGAGAGGCGCTCCCCCGAGCGCTGGGACAGCGGGGGACGGGACCGCGCCCTGCCCACCTTCATTTGCATGTGTGGGTCTACCGGGGCTTGCGTGCCAAGCAGCCTGCGGAAACTGCATTGGTGGAAACCGATTTCAGTGAAACCCCAAGTCACACACTGGTACGCAGAACCAAGAGTGTGAAACCAGTGTTTTGAGCAGCTTTCGGGTAGTGCTGGCTTTCCCTGGCTGCTCACTCTCTCCCATCATCTCTTCTGTTGTGTTGAGGGAGCCAGAGTCCTCCCTGCCTGAAAGCAAGGAAAATCATAGGAAAGGACAAGGCCCACAAATAGCACCCTGTGAATTCCTGGTGAATTCAAGCCTGAGGACCAAAGGAGGGAGCAGCCAATCTCCTCTCTGCACAGCAGTTGTCCCCAGTGAGACTCGTGGGAGAACTAGGGCACTCCCAGCCCTGCCGCCTCCTCAACAGCTGCTGGCCCTGAGGAGCCGGGTGATCCAGAGGGACCGGGTCCTCCCGCGCCCCTGTGGCCTCCCACACTGCACGTTCTGCAAGGGATGATACCTTTTCCCCTCCTGCTTCCAAAAAAGGTGTGGTTCAGCCCAAGGAGGCTTGCCTGGGAAAGGCTCTACCCCTTCCTTAAGGACAGACCCACAGGCCAGGAAGAAAGAGGCCAAGACAGGCTGTCCAGTGGGATGGGACATGCAGACAGCAGCTACCAACCCAGCTCACCTCCCTAAGTGATTGAGAAAAATGAGGCTACTGGTGAGAGGCGGGAAGAGCAGGAACAGCTAGAGAAAGTGACGCAGTACCTCCAGCGCTGGAGGCCTGGGGTTGCTGAAGACCCGAAAAGGACCACAAGACAGCTCCCACAGATATTTGGGACAAGGGTCCAGGAACAGAGCCAGGGGCGTGACTCCCTGCCCCCTCTCAAGTGTCCCTTCCCAAGGGTACGCGTAGTCTCTGGGGTCGATTCCGGGGAACCACCCGCCTCACCATCCTATCTAGAGAGAAAACATCCCCCCGCCCCCCAAACAAACCCCAGACATTCCCACACCATTTAAGAGGACCAAAATAAAAAAATAATGAGCATGGCCAGGCTCAGTGGCTTAGCCTGTAATCCTAGCACTTTGGGAGGCTGAGGCAAGTGGATTGCCTGAGCCCACGGCTTCAAGACCAGCCCAGGCAACTTGGTGAGACCTCATCTTTACAATAAAAATTAAAAATTAGCCGGGCATGGTAGTGCATGCCTGTAGTTCTGGCTACTTGGGAGGTTGAGGCTAAGGCAGAGGGATCACCAGAGTCCCGCAGGTTGAAGCTGGGGTGGCCATGAATGTGCCACTGCACTTCAGCCAGAGCGACAGAGTGAGACTCCAACTCAAAAAAAAAAAAAAAAAAAAAAAAGAATAATGAGCACGAGAGGCTCTTGAAGGGAAGCTCTGGAATCTGGAGCCTGACTGCCTATCATTACCTTCCCAGGGTGGGGCTGGGGACAGTAAGGACACTCGTTTTGTTACTTTTTCTTTCTTTCCTTTTCTATGTTTCTGTTTTTATATTTTCTTAGCAGCAACAGAATAGGGAGACAGTCTTGAGGTATTTTAAAGAGTTTTTTTCTTAAAAAAAATAATATAAAGTTATAAAAAGCGGCCGCAGCCTGGGGCCCAGATCTGGCGGGGAGGAGGTGCTGGCGGCTCCTTGCGGCGAGCAGGCACTTTCTTGTTAATGGGCTTTTGACTGCAGGAAGACAAGAGGTGAGAGATGGTCAGGGCGGGACCTACGGGCTGTCCTCCTCCCTGAACTGTGCGGACTGTACGGACTAAAGCTTGGTTTCCTGCTGGCCTGGGGAATCAAACTGCAAGGGGACAGGTGAATGCCAGGCCAACACAGGCAGCCAGGTAGCGGAGCTGGAGAACATAAGTGGTCTAGGACCACGCCCAAACAGGAGAACACCCCCATCCCATGTCCAAGAAGTCCCTCCTGGCTGAGATCAGAAGGCTCCCATCAGAAGAGGAAATAAACCTATTGCAGGCTTTCCTAGAAACCCTGAAGAACTTGTCCTGAAAACCCAGAGGTGAGCACTTGAGCAAGATGGGCACACACGCATCTGTGGACCTTGGGCTGTGTACCTGACCTTCAATGCCCTGATACCCAGAGGGAGAACCAACGAGCAAGACCAGCCCACCCACCCTGCTGCTCAGTATGTCAAGCCATGGCTCAGGGAACCAAACTCCAAGGTAGCTCCAAGACCTGGAGTGAGGGCCACAGCCAATTCAGAAAGCAGTGGCGCTCTGAGTAGAGCGCAGCAGAGGTAGCACGGTATGGCATCTCCTCAGCCCAAGGGAGAAAGGGCTGGGATAGGGAAGGGTCCCCCAAGCAAAAGCTGGTGTCGCCTTGCTAAGAGCTGACCTACCTCTCCCTGAAGAAGACAATCCAGGAACTCTCTCAACTGCCCCTCTCGCCCCTTCCCTGCATGAGCACCAGCTTAGCACTTTCTCTGTCGGGCACCCACTGTGCACCCCACCCTCATCCGTCTTCAGGGAGCTGGGCTGGTACCTTCAGTGTAGAGCACTTCTCCTCAAAGGCCAGGGCCGGGCCCGGCTTCTTGCGGCGCACAGGGCAGGCCACAGCGGCAGGGGCGTCAGCCTGACAGTGCTTGGCCTTCACTGGCCGGCAGTAAGTGGCCAGGTTTTTCCGCTTCTTGGCTACCTCCTCCTCAGAGAGGCAGCTGGTTGTCAGGGCCTTGGCTGGGTGTCCAGCCACTCCCCGGTTCTCCAGCTGAGAAGCCTTGACCGGTGTGGGGGGCTGATGAGGGGACCCCCGACAGTCCAGGGGCCCTGCCCGCTTCACTCTTGGCCCCACTGTCCCGTTAAGCCCCATGGCCAGGGCTGTTTTAGTCTTGGCAGAGAGGCCCCGGCAGCCAGAGGGCTTGCCTTTTCCAGTGGGCTCCAGGATGCAGGTCCGTTTGAAAGTGGTGGGGCCTGGGGATAACTTCCGCTTTCGAGACGGGGCCTCGGCCTCCGTCCCGTCCTTGCCTTTGGATGACTTGCTGGCCTTGGAAGGCGGCAGCTTGCTGAAGGACGGGGACGGTGTGTTGGCAGGCAGTGGCGAGGTGATAGCCTGGCTCCCGCCCATGCACTCCGCCTGGCTGCAGGCAGCTGCCACACTCGGGGAACCTGCAGGGTAACTGGGGACAAGGCTGTCCTTGGTGGGGGGTGTGGAGGCTGGGCAGGCAGGTCTAGGGGGCAGGCCTGGAAGGCGGGGGCAACTGCCCACAGGGGATGGGCTCAGGGGAGCAGGTAAGGGGGTGCTGATAAGGTGGGACGGAGGTTCAGTCGCCGGCGGGATCTTCCTGCAGCAAAGAGAGTCCCACTGTGACTGCCAAGCAAACAAGAGGGCCTCCCACCACACAACACATGCCAACCTCTCTGCCCCACCTAGAAATAGCCAGAGTTGCTGCCATCTGCTGGGAGACGCCGGAACTGAGAGCTAGGAAGCCAGCACAAGACAGAAGGGAATCCCTGGCAGGGAGACCCATTAAGAACCTGAGTTTAAAGCTTGCTTCCTCCATCCCTTGGCACCCAAAGGTACAAGAGTCTAGATTCATCCCCAGACCACCCATTCGTGCCCTGCCTCAGCTGAGCTCCAGGCTGCCAAGTCTTCCCACCCGCGCTTCATGCCACCCCAGTCTGAGGTCCTGGCCAACAAGCCAAGTCACACCTATAGGTCTATGTGAGGATCAGGGCTTCTGAAGCCCTCCTGCACCTGGGGCCTGGGCACGGAAGTCTTGTGCCCGAGAGACTCACTTCCACATGTGTGAGCTGAGGTGCCGTTCTAGCATGGAGCTGAGTGCTGAGCAGAACCGGTCCAGCCGGCGGCTAAACACGTAGCATCCTGGGCTCACCAGCCGGCTCCCAAAGGTGCAGAACTAGAGGCAGAAGGAAGGTGCATGGTTGGCAGGGCCTGGGGGGCAGGAAGGGCATGTGTACTCAGGTTCTGATCTCCTCCCCACGCTGTGGGCCAAGAGGGCTGGGCCACCCCCACCCCGGCCCCTGCCCCAGGTCCTTACCGCCTGTGGCCGCGGGGGCCGGGTTGCATAATGGCAGTCAGGGGGGAGGTGGAGGTCGTCAGATGTCCCCTCCTCCTCACTCTCCTCGCTGGAGGCCTGGGCCCCACCCCGGGGCAGGGGGAAGGGGAACAGGCCTGGGTCCCCATCACCACCACAGGGGCCTTCATCATCCAACTCACTCTCAGAGGAGACCCGGGACCTGGAAGGGCCAAAGGGGATGTAAGGGTGAAGTGACTGGTGTGGGGTCAGGGCAGGGTGTCCCTGAACCTGCCAAGCTCAGAAAGCAGGGCACCAGGGCAGATACCCAGCTGGGCAGTCAGGGGAAGACGACAGAGGGAGGGATAGGAGAGAGCCTCAGAGCTCACAGAGGAGGAGACAGAGACCAGGGGCCACAGTTCCCCAGGGATTCTCGCCCCAGCCCTTCACTTCCCAGACCCTTCCTCCTCAGGGGGAAAATCTGCTCCAGATTCGCCTCCTCCAGAAAATCTTCAGAGTAAAACTGCACCCAGCTCTGGTCAGCCCAGTCAACTCTCTCAACCCCCTTCTGGCATCACATATCCTGTGAGCCTGTCTGTGAGCTGAGCCTGAGTTTCGTGTCTGCCCCTCGTGTGACGGGCACAGATGCATGTGTGACTCCTTCGGCAAGACAGGCTCTCCCCGGGGTCCAGCGCAGCCTCTGCACACGAAGGAGCCAGGGAATGAATACACAGTAGGACTGCCTCGCCCAGGATCGTGACCCTTTCGGCTCCCCGGTGACAAGTTGTGGCTTACTGCAGGCAGCTGGGGAAATGTCTGTATCCTGGGCGTTGGATCAGACACACTACAGAGGATGGGGGACTGAGGTATACTTGGACAGAAACGGGGAGTCACCTGCTTCTACACCACTGCCAGGAAACCCCAGGCATCCCCCCCATACTCAGGGCTGAGCAAGTATATCTTCCAGGACACTCCCTGAGCCTGTTTCCAGGGGTCCCCGGTAGCTGAGGGACCAAGTATCCCCCGGTGAGGTGGGGCTTGGGTCTTGGACATACCTGGGCAGTGAACAGTATGGGTAGGTCTTGGCACGAGCAGGGAAGGTGTTGCTGGGAGCAGCCACTGCTGCCACCACCTGGACTGAGGAGGGGAGCTCCGGGGAGGGGCGCTCCAGCACTTGCTCCTTGCGCCCTGGGCTCTTCTCCTTGGGAGACTCCCCCTTGCGGGAGCTGGCCTTCAGCTCTGCCACCAGCACGTCAAAGTCCTTGGCCCGGCCCTGGACCTCCCGGCGCTGGTGTACTGAGTGGATCTAGAATACAGTGGAGTGCCGGGGTGGGGAGGGAGTGAGAGCTGAGCAGGGGTGAAGGGCAGTGGTGCGTTCTGACCTGGATGGGGTGGGGGGCATATGGAGGGTGTGAATGTGTTTGCAGGTGTGTTGGTGTGTCTTTGTCTCACTCTCCCACGGGGCCCAAATCCATCTTTTGCATGAAAGGATCTGGAAGCCACCCGGCTCCTGCTGTTCCCAACTTGTGCCCACCAGGGGCAGTCTCCTCTCCCCTTCCCTGGGGTGGGCCTAACCCCCATCCCTTGAGCTGGATCTTCAACAGCATCCAAATTCCTCTCCTTGCCCAGAGAAGGAGAGAGAAGTCCTGCTGGGGACATGTACGGTGGGAGTGGGGGTTACCTTGCAGGTCAGCAGGCGGGTACAGATCTTTTTGGTCTCTGGATTTATGACCCCACACTGCCTGTTGAGGTCGCACTCCTTTCCTGTGGGGAAAGCGGTTCCAATGACCCTCAAGGCCATTTCCAGGAGGCCCACAAGAGGATTTGGCCTCTTCCTGCTCAGGGCGTGGGAAACACTGGCACTAAGGCAGAAGAGTGTTCAGCCCTCAAGCCTGGGGCTCTGCCTTCCAGAGAAACTCCTCCAGGCTCCAGCATCTCTCCATGGGCCTGATAACCCTCCTGGTTCCCACCCTATCCTAGGTACTCCTTCTGGGACGTCAAGCCGCAAGCAGGGCAACAAACATCAAGAAACAAGAGCAGCCAGAGGCATCTGGGATGCCACAGAAACCAGCTGCAAGATATGTCTGGTGCCCTGGGTCTAGGTGAGGAAGAAGAATATCACCTCTTGAGCAGAGGTTCCCTTGGCCCCAAGCAGGAGCCTAGGGCTTGAGAGAAGCTTCCCAGGGAGCAAGCAGGTCCAGAGGCGACAGGGCAACCCCTGTCCTGACCTCCCCCCTGGTGGGGCCAGGCCCACCCCTTCCTGACCTCCCCTCCATCTGACCCAAGGACAGAGCGGCCCAAGGAAGCCCCCTCTACCTTCCTGACCCCAAGACCACAACTACTCACGAGCCATCTTCCGGTGGGTCTTAGGGGGCAGCCTGGCCCCACCAGGCTCCTTTTCAGGAGGACTGCCTTCGACCCGGTGACTGGACACCTCACTGGGGATTATCTCGATGCTCTCTCTACCAGGAGGTTCTTTAGAAGGAGGAGCCATGGGAGTTTTTCCAGGGGAGTCCCTGGTGAGGCCGCCCGGCTGGCTGAGAAAAGCAGAGGGCGGGGCCACCCTGATCCCATGGCCATCGGGCTTCGGGAGACTGGACATCTTCTCCAGATTCACCACAGGCACGAAAAGGCTACACATGGAAAGAGGGTGTTGGCTGGGGGCAAGGAGGCTGGGCCCGGGGCCTGGACTCTAGCCCAGAGCCATCTCTTTCCCAGCCCTGGAATCTGGGTGGGTTCCAGCAGGGGTGTGGAACACGGGAAAAGGAGACCCCATGTTCCCTGGAATACATGGAACAGAGCCACAGATAGTGTGGCTGCCTCCTGCTGTGAACACTACCCTTGGCCCGGGTCTGCTGGCCCAGGGCTGCTGCCGTGGGTGTCAACCCCTCCCCAGGTTAGGGTCAGGGCCAGGCTCAGGAAGTCTCCAGCCTCTCCTTACCAGAGGTTGTCCTTCTGGGTCTTCTCAGGAGGTTGGTGGCCACGGTTCCGGGACCCCGGGCCCTTCTCCCTGGAGGAGGTTTTGGTGGAACCCGGGGCCCTACAAGCCGGGCCCTGCCCATTCACTACATGGCATTTCTGAGAGCTGGCAGGGGCTGGAGGTGGGGGTGGGGCCCGGGCATAAAGCTTGCTGAGGGGCCCATGTCTTCTTTCTGTCACCAGGAGGTGGAGAGAGTAACCGAGTGAGTGGTGCCAGTGGCCTCCTTCCCCAACTCAGCCCTGCCCGTGGACTCACACTAGAGAGTGTGAGTTTCCATTCACCGGACAGTTCATCTATCTCCTCATCTGAATTTGAGCCTGCAAGACTCAAAATTCTAGACCCAGCTTCCTAATCCTCTTAGCTCCTCCCTAACTCCACCCCGACCCCCACACTGCTCTGAAGCCACCCCAGGACCTTCCCATCCCCACTGCTGCCCTCCATCACCCCACACAACCTCCCAGCTGACCCTGTCTTCCATGTTCCATGCTCCACCCTCCCCTGTCCCCAATATCTCCTCTCTGGGGCTGCCCTCACCACAGTGCTTCTGGAAAGCTTGAGGCTTCACCACCTGGCTGCAGTGGTTACACACAACCAAATAGAAGTCGTCATGGGCGGGGCAGTGCCCGAAGATGGACATGTCTGCAATGACAGAAGCCTGTATCACTGGGGCTAGGGATCCCAGGGATTCCTGTGAGATCAGAGAGCGTTCCCATCCCCCCACTCAGAGGACACTTCACCTCCCAGCTGACACAAGAGGATTTATGCTGGATGCTCCCGGCTTCTAGAGTTCCATCTAAGCAGTCCCAAAGCAATGGGCTTCAAGTGAGTGGGCAAGTGGGCAACCCCCCATGATTTGGGTCTCTAACCACAGGTCACAGGTGCCAGGGCAACGGGCTGACTCAGACCTATCCAAATGAAGATCCCCAGACCTGCTGCTTCAAGCAACCATCTCCTTCTGGAGTGTGGGGGAGAGCGGAGGGTGGTCCTGTCTGCCTTGGGTCCCAGCCCGAGTGTGTGCTGACTCCCACCTTCTTTGATGAGGGTCATGGCATCCAACTTCTTCGTGTTTTTGCTACTCTCCTCCAGCTCAGCCCCTGGAGGAGAAACAGCTTAGAAGGACCACCCCTTCCCAGAAGCCCCGACCACTACGCAAGCAGGGCCTGCAGCCTGACAGTATGAGGCCCAGGCTCTCTGACAAGCTTCTAGTGTTCAGGACCACCTGGAGAACCTTTCAGCGGGTCATTCTCCAGGGCCCATCTCCTTCACCTGCTGCATCCGGAATTCGACAGTCCCATCATTAAGAAGAATGCAGCCACCTTTCGTGTGGACCCTTCACTTCTAGGTGCGTTTCAGGGTTCCACTGCTAACAAGTTGGGTGACTGTGGGTAAAAATCACCTCTTTTCTGGGCCTGCTTCCCCATTTAAAGAGGAAACAGTACCTAACGCAATTTTCTACGAATCCCTGAGTCTCTTCTAGAGATTTCTCAGATGGGTCCTTTCTGCTACTCTGTGGCATCCCAAACAGATACTCTCCCAGATCCCAACCCCCATGAACTCAATTTTGCTCCACCTGGGTTACCAGAGAATCTTCAGAGTTAACACCCAGCTTCTGGGTCCCGCCCTGACAGGACGGTCACAGAGCAGAGAAGCTGCTGTCTTTGGCCCTTTGGCATCTTCAAAGTCTCCTTGGTCAGCTATGCAAGCCCCTCCCCTTCTTAGGGGGGCTTTGGGCAGGGGTTGCCCTTGTACCTGAGTTTCTGGGTTAATGACAAAAACATCTTAGCTGTGCACAGCAGCTCTTTCCCCATCCCCCTACCTTACTCCTCCCCCCTCCCTCCTCTACGCCCCCTCCCTGTCCCTCGGAAAAAAAATCAATTCTGAGTCACCAAACCCATCTGACTCCATTTCCGGTTCTCAATGCACCCAGACCCTGACAATGGCCCCATCCTAGCCCACCCAGCATGGGGCAGTCCCAGGGTGGCCTGGGCTCCCACTTAGGTCTGCTGTCTGATGCCCATTAACAGATATGCCCCTTTCTAGGATGAGAAGATTGCTGACAGTCTTATATAATATCCAGATATAAGGGGTGGTGGGCTGGGCATGCAAAAGACAAGGGGCAGCTCCCGCTCTTGGAAGTCCGTTAAATGCAAGTGTGGGGAATGACGGACAGAACCAAGCTGGGAGTCAAATGTCTCAGAGGAGAACAAGTGTCATTAGAGACCCCTCCACGCGGTCTCCTCCTCCACCTCTTCTCACTTGCAAACTTCTTCAGGGGCGTGATGCCTGCTGTCACCCTCAAAGGCCACGAGGCCAGGTGCCCCCTGGGGCCCAGGAGACAAAGATCAGAAGAAGGGGCTGTAGGCCCACTCATTAAAGGCACTCAGGGGCCTAGAGAAAGTGGGAGTCAGAGGAGAGAGCCAAGAGGCAGGGCAAGAGGCCCGGGGAAGGACAGAGGGCTGGAGGCAGGGATGGACGGACCGAAGGATGGAGGGAGAGAGGATAGATAGATGGATGGACAGATGAACTACTGCGGAGGGCGGGGGTCCAAAAGCACCGCAGCCGCAGGCGAACGCCGAAAAGGAGCAGGAGGTGTGGGGCAAAAGGCGAAGGAACAAGGGGGGTGAGGAAGGGGGCACAGAAGTGGGGTGCGTGGGAAACACGTGGAGAGGACTGTTGCGGATGGGGAAAGCCGGAGGCAGGTGCAGGAGGGGCGGGAGCTGGAGGCCAGCAGGCAGAGAGAAAGATACAGACAAGCCTATGTGGGGGCAGGTACTGGGCACCAGCAGAGACAGAGGTGGGCAGGGTGGGCTGCGAGCGGTGAGCCGGCGCTAGGACCCGGAGGCGCGAAGGGGACGGAGCGGGCGGGCACTAGGACCCGGCGGGTCCTTTGTTTGGGGGGCCGGGGAGCCGGACGGCGGCTCCAGTCGGCGGCTCCCCTCAGCTGGCGGGGGCCCGGAAGGGGGGAGGGGAGACAGGGATGGGGTCCCCGGACTCTAGGGTGGCTTCACTCACCGTCGGCCGCGGGCAG
>NW_007256297.1:33528-50058 GCF_000164805.1 Carlito syrichta
CGGCCCCCTCCCCCTCGCCCCGCCGCGGGCACGCCTCCCCTCTCCCCTCTACCTTTCCAGCTCACGCTTTGCGCACGCGCGACGCAGGTTGCCTGCTCCCCCCGCCTCCCTCCCGCATAGCCTTCTGGGAAACGTAGTCTCGGCGCTGGTGGCGCTGCCTAGCGAGCTGGCCGCGAGCGCCCTTCCGAAATGCACGCTTGCGGGGGGAAGAGAGAAGACCACCGCCCCGGCATCTCCCCTCTTAACCCTTGGGCACACATCCTTTGTGCTGCCGGTTCACTCTCCCGAGCTCACCGCACACACGCCCCGGCCCCAAACCTCCGTCTGCCCAGACGCCCCCTCGTAGCCGTGCGTCCGCCCGCTGGCTGGCGCCCCTTCCCGGGCTGGCGGCCGCGAAGCGACTCGGCTCCCCTGTAGATCGAATGGGGTAGGTGCAGGGAGGTGGGCGCTGTGAATCAGAAGGGCAAGGGGAGGGAGTCTGTAGGATGTGCTGAAGGACACAGGGGTGGGAACGGGGGAGGGCCTCGGCTCCCTTGTCGTGCCTCCTCTGTGGGAGAGCCACGCTGCTCTGATGCAGAGCAGACGGTGGAGCGGCGTTGTCTGGGTTTGGGAGGACCTGGCTGAGCGGACCAAAATCACCTGTCAGGATGACAGAAGGCTGTCTGCCAGCCAGAGCCAGCCCCGGAACTGGGGTGGCCCCGGGGCTGCTAGTGTTTGCGGCATCTCTGCTGATCCGTCTCTCTCCTCCTGAGAACTGCGATCGATACCCTGTACCGCCTCTTCCCAAACCCTGGCTGGACTCTGACTCCATCTATTACTTTGGCTTCTTTTTCGAATGAATATTTTCTCTGCTGGAAGGGCTGCTACCGAAGCCTCGGCATAGGGAGATTTCTCATCAGACCTGTCATTTTCCTTGCTAAGATCTGGAAAGTACCTTAATCATCCACCTTTCTTCTTCTCAGCCTCGCACAATCAAGAGACAAAAGTCCCCCAATCACATCAGAAAAGAAATACTAATCCTCTTTCCCCTCCTCAGCCTTTCACAACTCACCTCCACACTCGTCTATTTAGCTAAGGAGAAATCAAGTTTTGAAGCAAGTAAGCCAAGGTCTATGACTTCAAGACCTCAGACTTTCTTCTCCTTTTCATCTAGAGAAGGTTTGAGTACTTCAAGGATAATCTCTGAGGGTAGGGGTTCTTAACCTGAGAGCCACAGATGATCGCTGGGAGGTCCAGGAACCTGGTGAAACGGAATGTACGATTGTGCCCAAGAGTGTTTCTCTAGGGAATGTAAATGTAGTGTGTGACTATCTGAAGGGTAATCGAGGTACAAGTTTGTTCAGCAAGAACCTTATAGTTTAGAGAGTGAAGCATATGGTTCTCAACTCCCAGCAGGAAGCTTGTTTGGGTCACAGATGGTAGGAGAGCAAATGAAAACAGCCCCGTGGAAGCCACTCTCTCTCACCTTTTGAGCTTGCTTCATATTTGCTAATGAGTTCCACTTACTTTGGACTAATTGGCTGCCACCAAAAGAGGAGATGTCACCAGACTGAGGTCTGCCGGGAACAACTGCTCAACCAGCAGATTCCATCGTTTGGGGCACTGAGTGGAAAGAAGTGGAATGGTATCTTGGTGGAGATGCTGATATTTGTCTAAGAACTCAAAGCAACAAAGAGGAAGAGGAAAAAAAATCCCCTGGAGGGCTCCAGTCTTAGCTCCTTCATGGCAAATACTCGCAGCACTGTTTATTCAAATGTGTAATAACAAGCACCAGAAAACAACATGCAACATACTCTCCCCACCCCTGATCCACAATCCCAGAAATAGGAGCTCATGACCCTGAGAGTGGAGAAAACTCATGTCCAGGAAAGGCCTCTTTGTGGGCACCTGGCAGGGTTAGAGTCTACTGTAGCAGCTGGAGAAACCAGACACCTTCTTCTACCTCGGGCCCTACTAGGCAAAGTGGTGATGCCAGCCCTGGTTGGAGGGGACATGAGTCCTGTGAGGCACTTGGCCCAGTGCAGCCCTGCAGAGGTAATAAGGTGAAGTGGCCTTTCCTCTTAGGGAGGCCATGGAGAGAGGCCATAACCTAAATCAAGGCTCTTCTGACTGAGAACAAGATAGTCTCTTGAGGAGAGGGAGAAAGAGGCTTCCCTGATCTAGAGAGAGTTCTGGGCTGGAAGTCTTTGGCAGGCGTGAATATTCCCACCCCCACCCCCTTTCCCTAGCTGAAGGGCCAGTTGCTAACTTAGGCCCCCAAATGAGAACACTATCTAGCACATTTCAAATAAATTATAAATACAGACACAGAATCCAAACAAAGTTCCAATAGAAGCTGCTCACAGACCCCCACAGGGGCCGGCCTGAAGAAAAATAAAGATCACCCCTTGTTCTCTGTGTCTCTGGAGCTGAAGGCAAATCTGTCCCCCCTTGTCATTGAATAACCATGGGGACAGCTCAGGACAGAGAGTCTCAGACTTAGAAACACTCTCACCCCATCTCCTTTCCACCCTCCTCAAACTTTTTCCCCAGAATCTAAATAGAAAACAAAAACCAAAAACCTAATTCTTTCACTGAAGGACTCTGGAACATTTGGGGATCTAAATGTCACTCTTCCCCTATCACATGGGAAAGTTGACCCAAAGAGGAAATGACTGGCATGAAGTCAAAGGTCCTGATTCCCAAGCGCCCCAGTAATACACAAGTTACTCTAGGTGGTGTTTACAGAGGTGAGGAGGTGGAAGAGGGTTGACTCCGTCCTGAGGAGAGACTGGCACAGGGCCCATTCACCTTTGGGATGCTAAGTGGGCCAGTTGGCACTGGATTGGAAAGTGGTTGGATTCTTCTCTCTTCATCCTTCCCTGGGAAGCCCTATGACCAGGGCAGAGTGAGGTGTATTGAGCTGGGTGGGAGGCAAATGGTCCTCACCGAGACAGCAGTAACTCTCAGACTGGGAGCCCAGGGATGGACTGAAGGAGGTAGCGGGAAGAGGAGACATACCAAAGACAAATATGGAACTGGGTCCCACAGTGAAGAAGCACCAATCGCATCGGCCTGCCCTGGACTGGGGAGAGGATAGAGCCTGAGAGAAGTGAGAACGCAAAGGAGGAAGGGGAGGGCAAAGGAAGAGGGCACACCCTATTGTCAAGATGAGAAGGGGACGTCTGAAGGGACCAGAGAAGAATGGGAGGGGGGACTGAGCAGGAAGTATGGAAGAAATGGGCCCATCTATCCACGCCCTGGGCTCTAGGACAGCTCTGCCTTTGACGGTCCTTGGGGCCCTTCCAGAGCCCCTTTCTGGCCCCACAGGAATAAAAGGAAGGCCTAGTCAGATTCCAGAAAGGATCTTGAATGCCTCAGACCCATGAGGCTGGGGAAGGGAGAGGGACAGGGAGGCCGGGGGGAGGGGTGGGTCCTAGACTTTGCATCTTGCATCCCAAGCGTGAGACCAAGCCCGAGAAGGAGGCCAGGAAGGACAGGAAAGAGTTTTGAGGGTAAGTGGAGTTTAGAGTGTTGGCGGAAAGTGCCCCAGCCTGGTGAGTGGGAGGACTAAGAGGATCGAAGAAACCGATTTTGCCAGCAAGTTTACTGGCTTTAGTTTTCTTTTTAATTTTTTGATTCTTTTTTGTAGAGATGAGGTCTCAGTGCGTTACTGAGGCTGGTCTTGAACTCCTAGGCTCAAGCAATTCTCCCGCCTCGGCCTCCCGAAGTGCTGGGATTATAGGCATGAGCCACCATGCTCCACCCCAAGGCTTTAGTTTCTTGAAGCTGCAACTCAGTTGCAATGTATCTGCTCCCAGCTGAGTCCAGGCCTAATCAGGACCCTTTAAAGGACAGGGAAGCCAGTCGGCTTCCCTGGCTCACACATGGTGTGAGCCCTGAGAAAACAGTGGGAGGCACACTGAGCTCTGGGATGATGAGATCAGACACAGGGACTAGATGACAGTCACTGAGGAGAGGTCACCAAGCCACTGTTTGTTGGGGCCTCCACACAAGGGACCAGGGGCTACTGGCTGATTTCCCCTCCCCCCACTATTATTGAAGTTGGACAGGTTGATATAAAGGTGGATGTCAGGAGCCAGTCTCAGGGCTGGTTTCCTGCCCTCAACCCCCACCTGCAGCAGAGGCTGGTTCTCAGAGTCTGTGAGGGTACAAGTTAGACCCCAAGTAAGAACCTGGATCCAGGGAGTGGACAAGAAGCACTGAGCTTCCAACCATGGTTCCAGCAAAAGAGGGAGAGGAAGCCACCGGAAGGTCTGCCCAGGTCTCCCACAGCTGATGCCTGCCCATCCGTGTGTCAAAGCTCAGAGCCCAGAGTAATGGGGGAGAGGAATTGGGGGGGGAGGGAGGTCCTGGAAGCTGGAGGTGGTTGAAGAGGTGCTGTCCAGTTCAGGAGCCAGGTGGGGCTGCTTACTGCTTCTCCACCGCTCCCTGCTCAGCTGTGCTCTCCTGGTTGGGACCCTGGCCCTGGTCCTGGCCCTGTCCATGCCATGGGGTCTCCTTGAACACAAACCAACAGTTCCCGGCCCACAGGAAGAAGTTGATAAAGCCAAAGAGCTGCAAAGACATCAGGGAAGCATGTGAGAATAGTGAGGGAGGCATCATGGGAACGGGGTGGGGGGTCCTGTGGCGGGGGCAGGGGGCAGGAGAGAGACACAAAGGGCTAGGAAGACTAAACGACAGAGAGCTGTCGGTAGAGGCAGGGTTCAAGGCCATGAAGGGAATCCCCAGCGAAAGTGTCCAGCTCTGCCGCAGCATGCGCCCAAGATGGAGCCCGGTGGGGAGCAGAATCTGGCTGTGGGGCGGAGCGTCTTGCAAAGCTCAGCCAGAGTCTGCCTGGAGTCCGCGGTGACACTTCCCACAACACAAGCAGGGGCCCTGCCGGCCGGGTGGGTGTGGCCGGAGCTGTCCAAGGTGCTCCTTCCTGACGAACAGGGACCCAGCCGGGGCTACATCCAAATGTTTTTTCAAAATATTAAAAAACTCTAACAGCAAGAAGTAACGGGGATGTGTAGTGACACCGTCAATTAACTTTGAAATGCACAGAAAACAGGACGGGTTGATGGGTGGAGAGGCTTGTGATAAAGCAAGTTCAGTAAGTGCTGATGTCAGTCTCTTTGGTGAGTATGTGGGTATTCACTGTGAAATTCTTTCAACTTTGCTGTATGTGTAAGCATTTTTACAATACATTGTTGGAGGGAGAAACCTATCCGAAGGGTTCCAGCAAGTTCCAGAAGTGTGTTCCTGGTGCGCCAGCCATTAAACCCTTCAATGTGGGCCTCCAGGAGGTCCAAGTCATTTTCAGAGTAGGTCTGAGGTGGCTGGATGACAGGCAGCATTCAAGAAGCCCAAGGCCTCAGCCATTTACTGACAGATATGGACACATTTCAGTGTTCTAACTGGGATAGCCAAACCTATGTGCAGCCAGCTGACCCACCGCCACCCCAAAGCCCCTCTCCAGGCTGGAAAGCTAAGCGACGATGAGCCCCTTCACACTTGCTCTGGGTCTACCCCAGCTCTGAGGCAGCCACAACCCATGCTCCCCGTCATGGATCACATGCGTACACTCACACACAGGAAACCAGGCAGGGGGAGCCGGAGGCATCAAACTGCATGCCCAGAGGGAGGACAAGAAGTGGGAGGCAGAATGCACAAGGAGGAAGAAGCAGGAGGCGAAGTGGCTCTTGGCTTCCTCTCATCCCCAAGTGTCTTCCCAGGGTCAGCCAGGGGCCAGCAGCCAGCATCAGCGCAGCAGGAGCACCGATTCCAGGTACAAGGGACGCTAGCTCTGGGGACACCTTTTCTGTTCCTCTCAAGACCTGCGAGCTGGGATAAGCTTGGGCAGCTGGGACAGCGCTGCCTTCCCCAGACCCCTTCGGTGGCCACAGGTCTCACCACGGAGATGTTGGCCAGTCCCATGGAGGGTGTGGCCCCGGCACTGCACACTGCTTCCTCCCCATGGCACACGGACATGGCTGCTGTCAGGCTGGATGGCCGTGTGGCCCCCTTGACATCGGTCAGGCCCTTGCCCCAGGCAGCAGCAGCTACCAGCCAGAAGAAGGTGAAGGAGACAGTCACACAGAAGTCCTGGGAGAGGTAGAGGGATGGGAAATGCACTCAGAAAGGCCCTATGGTTTCCCATGCCTTCTCTTGCCATGACACAGTAGAATCCCGGGGTCCCAGGCTAGCCGCCTCTTCCCATCCCACCCAGCACTTAGAGCCCAGTTCATCAGGGAAAGCAGGGGGAACCAGATGGTCCTGAGGAAGCTGTTTACTGCTATCCAAGGAGTCCTGCCACCCCCCATGTCCTCAAATCGAAGGTCCAGCGACAATGTGCCAAGGCATCTGCTGGTCAGCCTCACCCCAAGACCCACCCACGCCAAGAGTGGAGCCTAAGCTCCCCACTCTTCCCTCCCAGCTTTTCCTCTGATCACCATTGCTCAGCTACACATGGTGGCAGAGGGCAGACTTCAGGATGCAAATGGGGGTCCCTTAAGGCACCCCTTCCACCTGGCATGCTTGGGGTAGGGAGAGAGTTAAGGGGAACAAAATTAATAATAGCTGAGGTTAACTAGGTACCATACACTCTACAAGCAATCTCATGTTATCACCAAAGACAAAACACAAAATACCCATGAGGCAAGTATTCTTTTATCCCCATTTTATAGTTGAGGAAACTGTGATTCAGAGAGGCGAAGTAACTGTCCCAGATCACAGCTAGAAAGGGACAGTACTGGGACTTGAACCCAGGCAGTCTAACTCCAGAGCCTGCTTCTCTACGCCACTACTGTGCCTCCTGTGAGCAGGAGCAAGTGACGGGAGGTGGGTGGAGGCAGAGGTTCCACACCTCCCTGTGTCCTTGACCCAGGGAAGCCACTGTGTCTGTCCTCCACCCATTCCCTCTGGCCGGCCTCACTCACCACCAGTGGGAAGCGCCTGTCCTCCGTGTAGAGGGCGTGGAAGCGCAGGTAGAGAACCAGAGCCAACATAGTATAGAAGAAGGAGAAGATGCCAAGGGTCACAAAGAACTCGGCGGGGGCAGAGAAGTCCCCCATGAGGTGCATGGTCTTGGAGGTGGACTCTTCATCACAGAAGGGCATTTCATACTCGACCCGGTGCAACCTGCAGTGGCACAGGAAGCCATCCTGAGCTCAGGCGGTCCTCGCTCCCTGCCCCAGGGGTAGTCCTGGACCAGTTCTCACCCTGGGATTTTCCAGGGCCCAGCAAGGAGTCACCGAGGGAGCAACATTTCTGGAGGGAACCTCGCAGTCAATTCAGGAGCTTTCCCAAGATTCCAGTCAAACCTACCTTTCCTTCAGCCACCACCCAAACCTCCACCCTGCCTGGGCACAGTGACCATATATTCCCAATTCCCTTGGGGCCCTTTGGGTCACAAACACAATATATGTAGCTCTTGTAGCCAAACCACCAGGCAGGTAGCTGCATTCTGCCCCTGGAAAGCACAGGACCAGAGCAACCAAGGTCAGGTTGAAATCACCCATTCTCAGGCCTCATATAGGTTCTCCAATGAGACACTGGAGAAATTAAAGAGAAAAACACAGCCTATCATATACAAGAGATCATTTATCTAACTTGGATGCCAACAGTAGAAATTTCTGGACACTTGGGCTCCCACCCTCCTAAGCTCTCAGATAACCGGGAAGAGTGTTCTCTTGTGCCTCCTAGTCAAGGTGTGCCCACTTGTATTCTGGTGTTACAGGTGAACACTCCACATCAACTCTAGGATCTAAGTGCAAATAAGCCTCCTTACTTTGAGAGCAGAGAGGAGGCTGCTGAAGGTCAGGGGGACCTTTCCAGACTCCTGTAAGTCTCCATGCCAAACTGTATGGGTTCTTTCTGTATGCACGGCTGTGACCGACTATTGCTTGTCCATGGAATGGAATGCTATTATAACAATGATCTACCTGTGTTTCCCTTCTGTTTTGCTCTGGTCACCATGCCTAAAGTTGCTCAAGGGCAGAAAGGACCCAAGTCTTATCATTCTATTTGAGTCTGCAACGGGACACAATAAACGTTCTTTAAGTTTCTGAAGCAGGTCTGGCCAATCTAGCAGGAGAGGTCATGCCAGGTTAGAACCCATCCCTGCTCACCTGAAGGGATAGCCGAATGAAACAATGATGGAGCTCACGTCCTTGGCTTCGTTGTTGCAGCGAACCATGGCTCCTGTCTCCCCGCTGTAGGAACCGCAGGACCCGAAGGCGAAAATAGCAAAGAGCTGAGAGAGAGTGAAGCCCCTTTGAGAGTCAGAAGGTCTCAACTGGCCAGCGTAAAGAACCACCCCCTGAACTCCAGCAGGTGCAGGTATTGAAGGCAGAAGTGGAGAAGGGTGAGGTTTCCCTTTCACCAAGTTCCTTCTGGGTAGAGACCCATGGCTTCCAGTTGTCTTCCAGCCTCAGGATGCTGTGCTCACTGCACAGGGTGCTGAACCAAATAGCCAAACTATAAGGCTGACTTTGAGAGTGGTGTGTGAGAGGGAGATGAGACAGGAAGTGGGCAGTTTCCAGGTCTCCCAATTGGGCATGAGATTGGCGACCTTAAGATGATGACTGCCGGGCATAGTGGCTCATGCCTGTAATCCCAGCACTTTGAGACGTGAAGGTGAGAGGATTGCCTGAGCCCTGGGATTCGAGACCAGCCTGGGCAACTTGGTGAGACCTCGGTTCTACAACAAATAAAAAAAAAATTAGCCAGGCGTGGTGGCACGTGCCTGTGGTTCCAGCTACTTGGAAAGCTGTGGCAGGATTGCCTGAGTTCAGCAGTTCGAGGCTGCAGTGATGGTAAGCATGCCACTGCACTCCAGCCTGAGCAACAGAGTGAGATGCCAACTCAAAAAAAAAAAAAAAGATGACTAACACAAAACCTCTGCAGCTCAGGCTTTGGGGAACTTCTAGTGCAAAGGTAGACTTGAATTTCCTCCCCAGGGGAGGGGTACCCTCAGAAACAGCATCTGTGAACCAATCTAGCTCAGGCATGCCTAGAACTCTCTCATTTCTCCTTTGAACTGGTCATCTAATCTTGTTTCCTTGTTGCTAACTTCCAGTGGCTTCCTGCCTCAGTGGAGTATAGCTGGAGGGGATGACTTCTACCCTGCCCACAGAGGGACCACATGAGACATTGGACATGGTACTGCCAGCCTAAGTCTTCTTCTCCCGAAGGCATATTGCCTGCCGGCAACAGTGCTGGTTGGGCTGACTGTCTTGGCTCAAACTCAGAGGAAAGTCCATTCCACTTGCCTTATCAGTCTCCACTGTCACCCCACTGGTGTCTCCCCTTGTCGTCTGTCAATGCTGCCATTTCTCAGTATTAAGAACCAGTGTTTCAGGTTACTTGCATTGTTTTCTCTTCCACCTGTCATCACATCTTACTACACCTCCTGTCTTGAGTGAAAAAAAAAAGGCCTCATCTTATGACTTTCACATTTCTTCCTGGAAAACACACTTTAGTTAGAAAAGGAGGTGAGAAATCAGAATCTTTTATTCTCTCACATTATCTGCTCAGGCCCGGTTTCCTGTGCTCTTACGTTTGGCTTGTACACAATGTAATCATTCTTATTAAGCAGTGAGCTTATTTTGTTAATTGTTGATTTTCTGTATGTTTCTCTGTGACTCGGTATCTTGGACATTAAGCACCCAGACGACAACCTCTCTATACCCCAGTCTTGTTTCCAGAGTCTAGAACAGAGTTGCAAGCACTTTATTTTGCTAATGTTTGTCAGTGTTATGGAGTGAAAAGGGACTGGATCAGGGAGCTGGAAACCTAGGTTCTAGTCCTGGCCCTGCCACCCCTTAGCTAGGTTACCTCTGATAAGTCACTCTGCTCTGAGTCTCAGTTTTCTCCTCTGTAGAATGAGAGGCTTGAAGTAGATCACACAGAGGCCTTTTCTAGCTCTGGAATTCTCTCACTCTCTGAGGGTAATGCTGTCAGTGTGCTCTTGGCTGGGCTTGCCAACAGCTGTGCTCTGTCCCTGGGAGGTGTCCGGTGCCATCGCCCCGCCTTGCATCGCCTGGCAGATCTCCATGCTGGAGCCACTGACCTCTCTTTAAAGGTCATCATGGGCACCTCTCTGTTTCCAGGAGGTTATTCCGGACAAATAAGAACCGTATATGTTTAAAGACATCTGGGAAAGGAGACAGTACTGCATAGCCTAAAGAGCCTCTGCGCCTGAATTCAAAAATGGAGTCTGCAATACAACCCGTCTGCTTCCCTTCTTGACAGAGCTAGAGGGGAGTCACTCAAAGTTTCTGCGTCATAACCCTTTACATACCTAAAGCTGTCTCACTGGCCTAGCAGTGCAACTTCTCTAGCTCTTCCTTATGGGAATTCTCTAGTCTTTTGCCAGTTCTGTGGCTTTCTGAGTCCACCTAGAAGTTTCATTATACCTCTTAGCTTCTGGTCAGGAGAGTGCTGAATTGGACACGATTAAGGTGTCACATTCTATTATTTATTTATTTCTGAGTCAAGGTCTCATTCTGTCACCCAGGCTGGAGGGCAGTGGTACAATCATGGCTCACTGCAGCCTTGACCTCCTAGACTCAGATGATCTTTCCACCACCTCAGCTTCCTGAGTAGCTGGGACGATATAGGCAAGCGCCATCACACCCGGCTAAGGTGTCACATTCTAGGAAGGCAGCACAGTTGGACACACTGGCAGTTAGTGAGTGAATGGCTCCTCACTGGCGCCTAAAGAAGTAGATATTCAGAACTTGGGGGCAGCAAATGGCAGGGTGTGGAGTCTTCCCTTTACCAGCACTCTCCTGACAGGCACTCCTAAACGTCTCAGAAAGATAACACTTGTTGGGCATCTACTATACACCAAGCACTGTTCTAGGCACTGTTATTTAGCAGTGAGCAAAAGAGAAAAAAAAATCTCTGTCCTCAAGGAGCTCAAACACTAGAGCTGTATTATCCAAAACAACAGCCACCAGCCAAGCATGGCTACTTCAACTTAAGTGAATTTAAATTACATTAAAATTCAGTTCAGTTATACTAGTCACATTTCAAGTGCTTGACAGCCACACGTGGTTAATAGGTACAATCCTAGAGAGAACAGATCACAGAACTTTCCATCATCACTGAAAGTTCTGCATGTCATGACGGTCCTGAGGTTCTGACAGTCCTGAACCTGCTTTCTGATTCCTCACAGGGTAAAATCTACCCATAGGAACTTTAATATTAACTCTATTGTCTTCTATTCTGATTCTTTTAAAGTCAGGAATATCTAAACATCTTATATAATAATTTTTTTTACCAGAATATATGGAATTTTTTTTTGAGTTAGGGTCTCATTCTGTTGTCCAGTCTGGAGTACAGTGGCACAATCAAGGCTCACTGCAGCCTCGACCTCCTGGGATTAGGAGATCCTTCCACCTCAGCCTACTGAGTAGATGGGACTACAGGGGCATGCCACCATGCCCAGCTACTTTATTTTATTTTATTTCTTGTAGAGACGAGGTCTTGTTATGTTGCCCAGGCTGATCTCGAACTCTGGGGCTCAAGCAACCCTCCCACTTCAGCCTCCCAAAGTGCTGGAATTACAGGCATGAGTGACCGCACCTGGTGGAGAATATATATTTAAATCAGCACACCATGCAGTCAGATGGTGCCAGAAAGCAGACAGTTTGCTATATAAGTGCATAATAGGAAAATCTGAGGGGAATCTCACAGGTTCACAGAGCAGCAGAACAAAAGGTATCTCAGAGGTTACCAAGCCCAGTGGTCTTATTTCACAGAGGTAGAAACTGAAGCCCCGAAAGACTGACTTTCCCAAAGTCATTTAGCTAATGTGAGAGCCAGGCTTAGAATTCACATCTTCTGATTCCCCTGTACGGTGCTCTTTCCACTTCATTCATTCATTACTTTTTTTTTTTTTTTTGAGTTGGAGTCTCACTCTGTCGCCCAGGCTGGAGTGCAGTGACAAGCTCCCAGCCACCACAGCCTCGACCTGCTGGGCTCCGGCAATCCTTCTGCCTCAGCCTTCCAAGTAGTCAAAACTACAGGCGCACGCTACCATGCCCGGCTAATTTTTTACTTTATTTTACTGTAGAGACGAGGGCTCTCCAAGTTGCCCGGGTGGGTCTCGAACCCGCGGGCTCAGACAATCCACTCACCTCAGTCTCCCAAAGTGCTAGGATTACAGGCTGAGCCACCCAGCCTGGCCTCATTCATTCATTAATTTAACACTTATGAAGCCTCTGTCTTGTGCCAAGTGTTAGACATATAAAGATGAATAAGACCTGGCTCCTGCACTCAAGAATTCACGCCTATAACCCCAGCACTTTGGGAGGCTGAAGTGGAAGGATTGCTTGACCCTCAGAGTTTGAGACCAGCCTGGGCAACATAGCAAGACTTCGTCTCTACAAAAAGCTTTTAAAAAAATTAGCCAGGTTTAGTGGCACATGCCTGTAGTTCCAGTTACTTGGGAGGCTGAAGTGGGAGGATCGCCTGAACCCAGGAAGCTGAGGTGAGCCATGACTGTGCCACTGCACTCCAGCCTAGGCAACACAGTGAGATCCTGATTAAAAATAAAAAAAAAAAGAATTTACATCAAGAGAGGAATGTCACGTTCAAACAAACAAACAAAATACAAAAACAAAACTTGGCCACACAGAGTTATTAAAGACGAGATCGCTACTGTGGGCATCACGGATGGCAAGGAAAGAAGGAACAGCTCTGTGTCCCGGGGTGCTGGGGCAGAGAAATTCACCTTCGCCCAGCCTCTCCATAGTTCCTAACCCCATCTTTTCACACCAGATTTGCTTTCTCCCCTATCGGTGCCAGGTAACTGAGCCACAGGAAGAGAGGGAAAGAACTGAAACCACCCCTGTCATCAAGTATGAGACTCTGAGTTAAGCAAGTCGACCACAAGGAACGGCAGCCAAGGAAGGAAAGAGGTCCTGGGAGGAGCAGTGATGGTTACACGGTGTCCTCCATTTACTCCTCCTTCTCCTGTCTCTGCATCTCTTTTGCCGTAATGTCAGAATAACCTGCCCAGTTTAAGGATGAGGCTTCACTCTGGTGCTGACTTGCTCGCTGATGATAATCCTGTGTCAATTCTGAGGACACTCATATCACCAGGTGGTGCAGTGCACCAAGCAGGCAAGTTCTCTCCCCAAAGCCTACTCCCATCCTTGCCCCATTGGTTTTATGGACTCTGACGGTGTTCTTTCAAATTCCCTCTTTCTTTCTTCTTTTTTCAGTCATAGTATCACTCTGTCACCCAGGCTAAAGTGCACTGGCACGCCGCTGCTCACGGCCACCGCAGCCTTGACCTGCTGGGTTTAGGTGATCCTTCCACCTCAGCCTTCCAAGTAGCTGGAACAACAGGCATGTGCCACCACGTCCAGTCACTTTTTTGACTTATTGTAGAGACAAGGTCTCGACAAGTTGCCAGGCTAGTCTCGAGTCCGTGGGCTCAGGCAATCCTCTCACCTCCATCTCCCAAAGAGCTGGGATTGCAGGTGTGAGCCACCGTGCCCAGCAAAATAATTTCAAATAAATGACTATGGAGCCCCCAAAGGTGAATGATTGGTTAGGGACACACCCAGTTAAGGTCATATGACTTATTTATAAGCAAATGGGAACAGTGACTGAGTGACTGAGAGATTCTTCTGTACCTTACTATCAAAGGGGCTTTTGCAGTGACATTTGAACAATCCCATGAAAGGACGACTCTAGTTGGATAGTCCACATGAGGCGAGGGAAGTTAGCGGAAAGGGGAAGTTTGGGAAGAAGGGAACCCGCACTTAGTGAACACCATTTGGGTGCTACACTCACCAGTGATCTTCCAGAATGCTCTATACTTTACAGATATCACCTCCAGTAATCCTCCTAGTAAGCTCACAATATAGGACTTACCTTCATTTACATATAAGGAAAATGAAGCTTATAAAGATTTTGTCATTTACCCAAGCTTCCAGAAAGCTTCCAGGGCTAGAAAGCAGAGGGGATGGAATTTAAACCAAAGTCCATCTGACTTCAGAACTTATCTTTTTTTTTTTTTTTTTGAGTTGGAGTCTCACTCTGTTGCCCAGGCTGGTGTGCAGAGGCATGATCACAGTTCACCACAGCCTTGACCTCCTGGGCTCAGGTGATCCCTCCTCCTCAGCCACCCAAGTAACTGGGACTTCAGGTGCACACCACCATGCCAGACTAATTTTTTTTTTTTTTTATTGTAAAGACGAGGTCTTTCCAAGTTGCCCAGGCTGGTCTCAAACCCCTGGGTTCAGGCAATCCTTTCACCTCTGCCTCCCAAAGTGTTAGGATTATAGGCGTGAGTCACTGCGCCTGGCCTTTCTTTTCTTTTCTTTTAAAAACTAGTTTCCAATAATTGGTCTATGCCCAGGTTATTTCACTAGCTTAGTATAGACTTACTGAGATTCTAGAATTGAAATTGAATGAGATTAGTTAATTTCTCCATTTAAAAAAGACACTCTAAGCTAAGCTCCTGACTCACAAAAGAATAACATTCCTTTCTTTTCACAAAGATTCCAGTAAAACCTTTGCTTTTTTATAATAACCACAACAAAAGTTTTCAATTACCATTACAATAGCTGCACGGTTTGTGTTTTCTTTTTTTCCTTCTCCTGTCAGGGGTATTTTATCCCTCCAGCAGGAAATGAATGAAAAGCCCAAATGACATTTCTACTGTCAATTCTGGTGCTGGTGCCTGTGGACTTTGACGTTACCTCATCTGCAGAGCTCCAAGACAAGTGAAAACTTGTGCCCTGAATTCAGGCTACCTGGGCGGTCAAAGCAAATCTTGTCTCCTTATGATGCTACCCTGTGAAGGAAGACTGAGTTCCGGGTGCCAGGGTTTAGCATTGTGAAAGGAGAGGTCTCTGTTTTGCATAACTCCTACTCTAGGGAGGTGAAGATCATAAAAGTCAATCAGGTATTAATTGTTAGGGCTGACCCTGGGAAGGGGGCTGGATCACTTCCCTGGACATTGCTTTTTGTACAGCCCTTACGGAAATGTTGTGGGCATTGGGGAGAAGGGCTGAAGAAAAGGGTAGCAGAATTGAAGAAGGAAGCTTTTCAGAATCCCCCCCAGGAAAGACAGGTGCATGGTCTAATAACCTCATCGTTTCCCTAATTCTTTGACAGTCTGTCTCAGATTCTGCTAGATTCATTTGTCTGGTTTAATGATAAAATTGTTCTATTGCATGTCAAGGTCGACTCCTCTGGATTGTTTATAGGGCTCTCCTAGGTGGGGATGCCAGTCACTCGAAGCCTTGATATCATTCTTATATGCCTCCCCCTATGCTTGAGTGGTGACTCAGAACAGAGAAGTGGAAGGAGAGGAATGAGGTCAGTCAACAGTTGGTCCAACCACTTTTGAGACAGAAGGAAAGTGGAAAGTCCCACCAGGTCCCAGAGTTTGCACTTGGGAGCTCCCAGGCCGGCCCGATAATCCCAAATGCACTATTGCCCCTGAATTCCAGATTTGATGATTCTCATCCGAACCATGATTTAGGAATTGATGACACAGTGATAATTCCTGTCTCCAGTGAGCTCAAAGTCCTTTAGAACTCAATCCCCCTCAGAATTAATGGTAACTTACTCCCCAGCTGAATTCTGTGCTGAGGACACATTAAGTTATTCATACATCATTTGGTATGTGGCTTGTCTGACTTAAAATCTCTTCTGCAATCGTGCAATACATGCCCCCAACAAGTCTTCATGACTTGAGAAAGTGACTGCACCTGCCCACATTCCTAATTTACACCCAGGAGGTTGGACACTGGGAAGAACAGAGAGCATACCAATGCTTCAAGGTACCCGTGAAGCAAGGAGATGATATTTCCACTAGACCTGAACAGGAGAAACTGAGGACCTGGGCAGGTGGTTTTTTCAAGGTCACAGGATAAATCTAACATAGGGCCATATTCTAGCATGCCAACCCATTTCGAGCATGAGGTTCCCAGGAAGGTCTGATCAACATTTCACTAGTGTTGGAAACTGAAGTCCAGAGAAATGACTTGTCCAAAGGTGACACCCCTGGGAAAGTCAGGTCCAGGTCTGGAACCTAGGACCCCAGGTTCCCGGATCAGTGTCTATCCAATTTTGCGGGCCACATTTCAGCCATGCTGTGATTTTTATTGTCTAAATAATTTTTTCATTTATTTAATCCTAGAACCATGAGCTCTGTTCATTCATTCATCCACTCCTTCCATCACTTAAAGGAGCCCGGGTTATGCCAACGCCCTCAACAGGGAACCGCGAGCCAGGAGCCTGTCCCCTGAGTCCACCTCCCCCCCCCCCAGGAGCGTCCAGGTCCTGGTGGGTTTGAGGGTAGGCCGGTTTCCATCGCTTTCTTCCTTTCCTCCTCTGCCCTCCGCGGCTTCCCTCTTGTTGAAGAGTGGACCTCGTCCCCCTCGTCCTCCTCCCCGCTCCCGCCCCCGAGGAGTGGTATTTGCAGGATCAGAGTTCTGGGAAGGTTACACCCGGGTCCTCTCGCCCGAGTGAAATGTGAGCGCCCTGGGCAAAGGCTCCGTGCACATAGAAGGACCG
>NW_007256297.1:50943-59589 GCF_000164805.1 Carlito syrichta
GCCCGCGGGCGCGTCCCCGCGGCCGCCGCCCCGCGCCGGCTGTCCTCCAGTTTCCTACCGTGGTACCCAGAAGCAAAAGCTTGTCCGAGGCATCGGCTGAAGGGTGAGATCGGGTTCTGAACGTCACGGTCAGCATCGCCAGCGCCGACGCGAGGGAGACCGAATGGACGCTGCTCACCTTTTATGCTGTCTTGTTTTTCTTTTTTTTTTTTTTTTTTTTTGGAATAGCGAAAGACGTGTACGTCCGTGATTTAAAAGTTATTAATCTTGAAGAAGTGTAAACTTAACCTTCTTTGAAATGGTTGTCACCCTTTAAATGACTGGAAAAGGATGTCTGGCGAATAGGGGCGCAGATCATGTCTTGGAAAGTTGGCTTCGTTGCATGTTGGTGACGTGTAATGGGTCCCTAACTTTCGAACGGTGTTTGGTGGGAGTAAGCTGCCGTGGATATCTCGCATCCGATTTCCGGGCCTGTGAATGTTAGTCGCCAACGGTTAAGCGATTTGTCCAAGGACACTTGAGTGAGACCGTGGAGAGAACCTGCGTGCGCTTCCTACGCATCAGCTCCTACGTATCCATCTCATCCCAGTCGTTCTTGGAGGTGCCCCGCACTTCAGGATGAATGCTATTTTTTTTCTCTCTCTCTTTTTTGAGCCAGGTCTCACTCTGTCGCCCAGGCTGGAGTGCAGTGGCACGATCCACAGCCTCAACCTCCTCGGCTTCTTTCACCTCAGCCTCCCGAGTCTGGTCCTACGGACGTGCCATCGTGTCCGGCTAATTTTTTAAGTTTTTTATTTTTTGGAGGCGAGCTATGCTTCCCAGACTGGTCTTGATGACAAGGTGTCAGCCACTGCACCTGGCCCCAGAAAGAATGCTTTTTGAACAATCATTTGGCTACTACTTTTACAACTCAGTCCCCCATGGAGTACGTTTTCCCAAGGCGGGTGGGGGAATGAGAGGGCAGGGAGGCAACTCCATCGATGAGGCCACCTGGACTTGAAAGGAAACATCTCCAGTGGGTTTCCTTGCCAATCCAGACTAAACAAGAACCGCTGAGACCCCAGGCGGCTCTCCAAAAACGGTTCTGTTGTCTTAGACTCCTGTTCTAAGATAATAATTTCTGCCCCATTTCCTTCACAAGGCCACCATGAAGGTTCAGTAGTGTGACGTAGGTAAACGTCCATGCTTCACAAATATGAAATAATACACATTACTAATGTCTACAACAATATGCATGCAGAATACAACACACTCAGGAAAGAAGCAGAACAACACAGCAAAAGTCCACATACCCACCACTCATCACCTTTGTTCATCTTTAACTTTTTTTGGGGGGGGGTCTCAAGCCCATTCTTCTCTTTGCCTCAAATCCATTCTTTAAAAAAGAAAAAAAAAAAAAAAACATATAAAATCGAAGCCCTGGCTATACCCTCATATCATCCCCTCCCTCCTTCCTCCTCAAAAATAACTACTGTCCTATCCTGAATTTGTTTTTTATCAGTCTCATGTTTGTTTTTAATAGTTTATATGTACATATTTATATGTAACTATGTCTAGAAACAATACACAGTATTCCGCAGGCATAATACTGTTTTTAATTTGTTTTAAACTTTATCTAAATGATATCATGCTTTAGGTCACCTTCTTCAACTTGCTTTTTTACTTAATGTTGTGTTTATGAGATACATGTAACTTTATAGAATTCCTTGTAACTGTATAGAATTCCACTACACACATAAGCACACTGCAGTGAGTAGGTGAAAGATTTACTTATTCTCATATTGGTGGGCATTTAGGTTGTTTCTAAAGATTTACACTCAAACAGTGCTGCACTGAATACATGGGATCTCTCTGTGCACATGTGCATAGATTTCTACAAAGCATAGACTTTCCAACGTGTGTGTGTGTGTGTGTGTGTGTGTGTGTGTGTGTATTTTAGACCACAAACCCTGGGAAGAAATAAAATTTACAACCTGATCCATTTTATAAACCAAAAAAAAGTTTCTCATGCTTTCCATTCCATTTCATTTTTCAAAAGTCTGTTCACCCAGAGGCTCACCCATGTTTTGTGGGGCCTAGAGTTAATACAATTGGAGGGCCCCTTGTAGGAAAAAAATACAAAATTTGGAATTCAAAATTAGTTACCAGGCCTTGGAAGAAGCTTTGCAAGTGAGGGGTCCAGAAGGTCAACCGTCATTAGTTTCAGGATAAACCCTCCTCTGTGTAGATCCGCTGAATTGACTTGATGATTCACTAACTCTACCAGCAGTTTGATAAACATTGCTCTAAAAGTGAGCTACCTAAGTCATAAGATGTGGACATTTCCAACTTTTGAGTTTTGACAAATGTATACACCCATGTAACCACCACGATGGTCAAAATACAGAACATTTCAACCATTCCAAAGAGATCCTTCCTGCCCTTTTGCAGTCAGTCTGCAAGCAAAACCACTGATCTAAGGGACACGGTGACTCATGCCTATAAGCACCTTGGGAAGACAGGGCAGGAGAATCACTTGAACCCAGGAGTTCAAGACCAGCCTGGGCAAAATAGTGAGACCTTGTCTCTACAAAATAAAATGCTTTTTAATGGCTGGGCATGGTGACATATGCCTATAGTCCCAGCTACTCAGGAGGCTGAGGCTAGAGGATTGCTTGAACCCAGGAGGTCCAGGCTGAGGTGAGCCGTGATCTATGCCACTGCATTCCAGCCTGGGACAGAGTGAGACACCAACTTGAAAAAAAAGAAAAAAAAGAAAAGAAAACCACTGAATTGCTGTCTGTCATTATAGATTCGTTTTGCTTTTTTTAGAATTTCAGATAAAAGGAACTCTACAATATGTCTTCTTTTGTGTCTGGCTTCTCTCACTCAACATAATATTTTTGAGACTCATCTACACTGTTGCTTGTAGTGTGCTTCTTTTTTTATTTTTATTTTTTGAGTTGGAGTCTCACTCTGCTGCCCAGGCTGCAGTGCAGTAGCACACTTACAGCCACTGCAACCTTGACCTGCTGGGCTCAGGTGATCCTTCCACCTCAGCCTTCCAAGTAGCTGGAACTACAGGTGTGCACCACCATTCCCAGCTAATATTTTGATTGTAAAGACGAGGTCTCGCCAAGTTGCCGAGGCTGGTCTTGAACCCGGGGACTCAGGCAATCCTCTCACCTCCACCTCCCAAAGTGCTAGGATTACAGGTGTGAGCCACTGCACCCAGTCGTGGTGTGCTTCTTTTTGTCACTGAGTAATATTCCATCACATGAAATATGATCCCTCACTCTATGTTTTCCTATTCACCTGAAGAAGTACATTTGGGTTGTTTTATTATTATTATTTTTTTTCTATTATGAGTAGAGACACTGTAAACATCCTTGTACAGTTCTTTTATTGTTGTTTTAAATTTTTTTATTTTAAAGAGAAAGGGTACAATTCAGGGTTAGATATACAAATATTGTACAGGTTTTTGGATGAACATATTTTTATTTCCAGGGTAAATACCCAGAAGTGCAATTTCCAGGTCATATGTAAATGTATGTTTAACTTTATGCAAAACTACTGAACTGTTTTCCAGAGTGGCTATACCACTTTCCATTAGATTGTTTCCCACCAATGCATTCCACTTTCTTTCCATCATCTCCAGAACTTGATATTATCCATTTAGTTTAGTTTTTAGCCATTTTAGAAGGTGACTAATCATATCAAACATCTTTCCATGTGCTTGTGTGCCACTTGTGTATTTTCTTTCGTGAATTGTCTGTTCAAATCTTTAGACTATTTTAAAATTGCGTTGCTTGTTTCTTACTGTAGAATTTCGAGAATTCTTTATATATTCCGGATGCAAGCCCTTTGTTGGATACATGAGTTGCAAATATTTTCTCCCAGTCTGTAGAATGTTCATTCTCCCAACACTGTCATTTGGTGAAATCTAATTAATCAATTTTTATTTTTATGGATCATACTTTTGACATTATGTCTAAAAAATTCTTTAGTTATTTTTTCTTCTAAATGTTTATCGTTTTATGCCTTACATTTAGGTAGTTTAATTTTTTTTTCATTTAAGGTATGAGATTTAGGTCATGGGTGTTTTTGTTTGTTTTTTCTTTTTGAAATGGGGATCTCTCTCTATGTTGCTCAGGCTTGACTCAAACTTCAATCAATCCTTTCATTTTAGTCTCCTGAACTTCTGGGACTAGGTCAGGGATTTAAAAATAAATACTTTTTATGTGGATGTCCAATTGTTCCAATACCATTTTTGGAAAACTTTTTTTTTTCTTTTCAGACAGGGTCTTGCTCTGTAGCCCAGGCTGATTGTAGCTCACCACAGCCTAGAATTCCTGGGCTGGAGTGATCTTCCCATCTCAGCCTCCAGAGTAGCTGGGACTATAGGTGCACATCACCACGTCTGGCTAATTTTTTTAAAAAATTTTTTTGTAGAGACAGGGTCTCACTATGTTGCACAGACTGGTCTCAAACTCCTAACCTCAGACAATCCTCCCACCTCAGCCTCCCAAAATTCTGGGATTACAGGCGTGACACTGTACCTGGCCTGTAGACTTTTTTTTTTTTCCTATTGAATTGCTTTTGCTTTTTTGTAAAACAAAAATCAATTGGCCATAATTGTGTAAATCTATTTCTGGACTCTCTATACTGTTCCATTAATTTAGCTGTCTGTATCCTTGCCAGTACCACACTGTGTTGGACTGTCATTTTATAATAAATCTTAAAATAGAGTAATATGATTTCTCCAACTTTTTTCTTCTTCAAAATTGTTTTAGCTATTCTAGTTGCATTACCTTTCAAATCAAGTTTTAGGTCCAGGTTTTCTATATCAAAAATTTATGCCAGACTCGGTGGCTCAGCCTGTAATCCCGCGCCTTTGAGAGACTGAGGTGAGTGGATTGCCTGAGCCCGCGGGTTCGAGACCCACCTGGCAGCGACACCTCATCTCTACAATAAATCAAAAAATCAGCCGGGCGTGGTAGCGCAAGCCTGTAATTCCGGCTACTCGGAAGTCGGAGGCAGAGGGATCATCGGAGGCCAGCAGGTCGAGGCTGCGGTGGCCAGGAGCGGCCGCTGCACTCCAGTCTGGGCGACAGAGTGAGACTCCAACTCAACTCATAAAAAAGAAAAAAATTTATACTGGGTGTTGTCTCATATGTGGAAGCTAGAAAGGTAGATTTTATGAAGATAGATAGTTACCAGATGCTTGGAAATGTGGGTGGGGGGAGAGATAAAGAAAGGTTAATGATATTGCTTGAGCCCAGGAGTTCAAGACCAACCTAGGCAATATAGCAAGACCTCATCTCTACAAAAAATTAAGTGGGTGTGGTGGTGTGCACTTGTAGCCCCAGCTACTCAGGAGGCTGAGGCCAGAGAATTGTTTGGGCCCAGGAGACTGAGGCTGTGGTGAACCATGATCCATTCTACTGCACTACAGTCTGGGTGACAGAGTGAGACCCCAACTCATAAAAATAAAAAGAGAGAGAAAAGTTGATTAATGGGTACAAAAATACATTTAGACAGAAAAAAATAAGATCCAGAGTTCTATAAATCAGTAGTGTGACTATAGTAGATAATAATCTATTAAATATTTCAAAATATCTAGAAGAGAATAATTTGAATATTTCCAGCTTTAAAAAAGATTAATGTTTTGGGTGATAGATATCTCAATCTCCCTGTTTTTGTTCTATGAGGATTTTAAAAATAGATTTCTTGAATTTTTTTTTTTTTTGAGTTGGAGTCTCACTCTGTCGCCCAGAATGGAGTGCAGTGACATGCTCCCAGCCACCGCAGGCTCAACCTGCTGGGCTCCAGCGATCCTTCCACCTCAGCCTTCCAAGTAGCCAGAACTTCAAGCGTGCGCTACCACGTCCGGCTAATTTTTTATTTATTGTAGAGACAAGGTCTCACCAAGTTGCCCAGGCGGGTCTTGAGCCCGTGAGCTCAGGCAATCTACTCGCCTCGGCCCCCAAAGTGCTGGGATTACAGGCTGAGCCACCGAGTCTGGTCTTGGCTAATTTCTTAAGAATTTTTTAATTTGTTGTAGAGACAAGGTTCCACTAAGTTGCCTAGGTTGGTCTTGAACGCCTGAGCTCAGGCAATTCTCTCGCCTCAGCCTCCCAAAGTGTTGGGATTACAGGCTGAGCCACTGAGCCAGGCCAAGATTTTTTATGTAGATAATTTTGTCATCTGCAAATAGAGACGGTTTTATTTCTTCCTTTGTAACTGTATGACTTTTATTTTCCTTGACTTATTGCATTTGCTATGACTTCCTGTACAATGTTGAATAAGAGTGGCGAAAGTGGGTATCCTTGCCTTCTTTCTGAACTTAGGCGGAGAGTATTTAGCCTTCTACCATTTAATATGTTAGCTCTAGGTTTCATTTTGTTTTTTTGAATCAGGAACTCACTCTGTCACCAAGGTTGGTGTGCAATGGCATGATTATAGCTCACTGTACCCTGGATCTTCTGGGCTCAAGCCATCCTTTTGCCTCAGCCTCCCAAGTAGCTGGGACTGCCCATCATACCTGGTAATGCATCACCTGGCTAATTTTTTTGATTTTTTTTTTGTAGAGAGGAAGTCTTGCTATGTTGCCTGGGTTGGTCTCAAACAATCCTTCCAAAGTGCTGGGATTACAGGTGTAACCACCATACCTGGCAAGCTCTAGATTTTTTTGTAGATGCCCTTTATCGGGCTGAGGACGTTCCTTCCTATTCCTTGTTTGCTGAGAGATTTTTTTTGTTGTTGTTATTTGTTTATCATGGATGGATGTTGAATTTTGTCAAATGCTTTTTCTTTTTCAATTGTAATGATCATGGGTCCTTTCTTCTTTAGACTTTTAGTATGCTAGATTACATTGTTGATATTTAGAATGAAAATTAAAATACTCATTTAGAGTATATTCAAATTAATATACCCTAATTTTAGAGCAGTTTTAAGTTTAAGTTCACAGCAAAATTAGGTGGAAAGTACAGAGAGTACCCCTTCCCCATTTATCCCCCAACAACAGTGACACATTATTATCAGCAAATATAACAAATGTAGCCGGGCTCGGTGGCTCAGCCTGTAATCCCAGTGCTTTGGGAGGCTGAAGTGAGTGGATTGCCTGAGCCCGAGGGTTCGAGACCTGCCTGGGCAACTTGGCGAGACCTCATCTCTACAATAAGTCAAAAACTAGCCGGGTGTGGCAGCACGCACCTGTAGTTCCAGCTGCTTGGAAGGCTGAGGCGGAAGGATCGCCGGAGCCTAGCAGGTCGAGGCTGCGGTGGCCGGGAGCAGCCACTGCACTCCAGCCTGGGTGACAGAGTGAGACTCCAACTCAAAACAAAACAAAACAAAAAAATGTAAAACATAGTTTACATTAGGGTCTACTCTTTGTGTTGTATATTCTATGTGTTTTGACTAATGTAAAATGAGTGACATGTCTCCACCTTTATGGTATCATACAGAATAGTTTACCCTAAAGATCTCCTGTATCCTACCTATTGATCCCTCCCTCCTCCAATTCCCTGGCAACTCATAATCTTTTTATTGCCTTCATATTTTTGCCTTATTCAGAATGTCTTATAGTTGGAATCATATAGTACGTGGCCTTTTCAGATTGGATTCTTTCACTTAGTAATATGCTTTTTAGGTTGCTCCATGTCTTGTCATGGCTTGATAATCCATTTCTTTCTTTCTTTCTTTTTTTTTTGAGTTGGAGTCTCACTCTGTCGCCCAGGCTGGAGTGCAGTGGCACACTCATGGCCACCACAGCCTTGACCTGCAAGACTCAGATGGTCCTTCCGCCCCAGCCTTCCAAGTAGCTGGAACTGTAGGCAGGTGCCACCATGTCCAGCTAAATTTTTTGATTTATGGTAGCGATGAGGTCTCCCCAAGTTGCCCAGACTGGTCTCAAACCCCTGGGCTCAGACAATCCTCTCACTTCAGCCTCCCAAAGTGTTGGGATTACAGGCTTGAGCCACCATGCCCGGCAATAGTCCATTTCTTTTTAGTCCATTTTCTGGATGTACTACAGTTTATTTGTCCATTCACCTACTGAAGGACATCAAGGTTGCTTCCAAGTTTTGGCAATTATGTATAATTATGTATAAATCTGCTATAAACATCCAAGTACAAGTTTTCATGAGGACATTAACTTTCAGCTCATTTGGGTAAATACCAAGGTGTGAGATTGCTGGATCGTATGATAAGAGTATGTTTAGTTTTGTAAGAAATGGCCAAATTCTTTTCCAAAGTCACTGGGCCATTTTGCTTTCCCACTAACAATTACTGAGAGCTCCTGTGGGTCCACATCCTCACCCACATTTTATGTTGCCAATGATTTGAATTTTAGTCATTCTAATAGGTGTGTAATGGTATCAAATGTTTTAATTTACAATTCTCCGATGACATATGTTGAGCATTTTTTAATATACATATTTTCCATCTTTTTTGTTCAAGCATCTGTTCAGATCTTTATTTATTTTTTATTTTTGAGTTGGAGTCTCACTCTGTCGCCCAGACTGGAGTGCAGTGACCGCTCCCGGCCACCGTAGCCTCAACCTGCTGGGCTCTACGATCCTTCTGCCTCAGCCTTCCAAGTAGCTGGAACAACAGGCTCGCACTACCACGCCCGGCTAATTTTTTTTTTTTTTTTTTTTTTTTTTT
>NW_007256297.1:59609-62042 GCF_000164805.1 Carlito syrichta
TATTGTAGAGATGAGGTCTCGCCAAGTTGCCCAGGCAGGTCTCGAACCCTCAGGCTCAGGCAATTCACTCACCTCTACATCCCAAAGCGTGGGATTACAGGCTGAGCTACCGAGTCCAACCTCTGTTCAGATCTTTTCCCCACCTTTTAATCAGGCTATTTTTATTGTTGAATTTTAAGACTTCCTCTTATATTTTGAATAACACGCTTTTATCAGATAAGTATTTTGCAAATATTTTCTCCCAATTTGTCTCCTCATTCTCTTGGCAGTGTCTTTTGCATAGGAAAAGTTTTTATTATTTTAATAAAGTCCAACTTATCATTTATTTCTTCCATAGGTTGTGTCTTTGGTGTTGTATCTAGAATGTCATCAGCAAGCCGGGCTCGGTGACTCAGCCTGTAATCCCGCGCCTTTGGGAGGCTGAGGTGAGTGGATTGCCTGAGCCCATGGGTTCGAGACCCACTTGGGCAGCAAGACCTCATCTCTACAATAAATCAAAAAATCAGCCGGGTGTGGTAGCACATGCCTGTAATTCCGGCTACTCAGAAGGCTGAGGTGGAAGGATCACCGGAGCCCAGGAGGCGAGGCTGCGGTGGCCGGAAGCGGCCTCTGCACTCCAGTCTGGGCGACAAAGTGAGACTCCAACTCAAAAACAAAAAAAAAAAAGGAAAGTCATCAGCAAACCCAAGGTCATCTAGATGTTCTCTTATGTGATCTTCTAGGAATTTTATAGTTTTGCATTTTGCATTCATGTCTATAATCCATTTTGAATTAATTTTTGTGAAGAGTGTGAGATCTGTCTCTAAATTTGTTGTCGTTGTTGTCATTGTTGTTTTTGCCATATGGATATCCAATTGTTTCAACACCATTCGTTGAAAGACCTATCATTTCTCCATTGAATGGCCTTTTATCTTTTGTCAAAGATCAGTTGATTATACCTTTTTGGATCTATTGATTTTGTTTTTAATGGTAGAGGTGGGATTTACTATGTTGCCCAGGTTGGATTCAAACTCCTAGGCTTAAGCAATCCTCTGGTCTCAGCTTCCTGAATAACTGAGACTACAGGTGCATGCTACCATGCCCGGCTGATTTTTGAATATTGAGCCAGCCTTGCATTTTTGTCATGGGTGTATTATTCTTTATTTTTTTCCTGCAATATATAGTTTATAGATTTATGCTATATATTATGTATTGTTAAATTGACTTTTTCCAATATCTGTTGAAAATTTTTTGTATCTCAGTTCATGAGGGCTCTTGGTCTGTAGTTTCCTTTTTTGTGCTGTCTTTGTTTGGTTTTGATATCAAGGTAATGATAGCCACCTAAATGAGCTGGAAAATGTTTACTTCGTTTCTATTTTCCATAGAGCTACTGCATTTTTTTAAAAGCTGAAACCATATTGTAGTCAAACCATACTTCTATTTGCTCTGAAAATCAGATGTCGGTGAATGAAAATAAAGTTGGGGCCGGGCGCAATGGCTCAGCCTGTAATCCCAGCACTTTGGGAGACTGAGGTAAGAGGATTGCCTGAGCCCGGGGATTCGAGTCCAGCCTGGGCAACATGGTGACACCTTGTCTCGTACAATAAATCACAAAAACTAGCCAGGCGTGGTGGTGTGCATCTGTGGCTCCAGCTACTTGGAAGGCTGAGGCGGAAGAATTGCCTAAGCCCAGCAGGTAGAAGCTGCCATGGCCGTGAGCATGCTATTGCACTCCAGTCTGGGTGACAAGAGTGAGAGTCCAAGTCAAAAAAAAAAAAGAAAGAAAAGAAAAAGAAAATAAAGCTGGAATGACAGTTGGGGGTAAAGGCATTAAACAATAAGCCCCTGGACTGTAGGTTTTGAGCAGAAGAGAGAAAATAGAATAGTAGTTAAGGACCCGAGCTGCAGATTCCAACAGACCTGGGTTCCTAACCACATTCTGCCATTTAGTAGCCATGTTTCCTTAAGAGATTTAATTTCTCTAAACTTGTTTCTAATCTGTAGAATGGGGTTAATGATAGTTTCAACTAAATGGCTGTTGTGAGGGTTAAATATGATAATGTATGTAGAGCCTGGTGCCTGAAACATAGCAAATACTCAATAAATAGTAGTGACTACCTGATTAGAGTTGTGCTTCAGAAGTATTAATCTGACAGCAGCATGTAAAGTGATGTAAGTTAATGGCTCTCCTTCTCAAAACAGAGCCAGAGACTTCCAAGGTTGGCGCCAGAATATTTCCGAGAATAGAATATCTCTGGGTAGGATGACGTGTCTCTGAAATTGGATTAACAAGGTTTAGGGACTACTCTGACAGAAGGAGCAGGCAGAGGAAGTCACGAACATTGCTGTTTTCTATATTACAGTGTACCAGTATACTGGACTATTTTTGTTTTGGTTTTTTTTTTATTTTTTTTTTTGAGTTGGAGTCTCACTCTGTCGCCCAGACTGGAGTGC
>NW_007256297.1:62311-71889 GCF_000164805.1 Carlito syrichta
TCTTACTCACCTCAGCCTCCCAAAGGCGCGGGATTACAGGCTGAGCCACCGAGCCCGGCTATGGGACTATTTTTAAGCTCTGAAATGTGAGTGTCTTTATTGGTGTAACACTAACATGTTACATACTGGTCATGCGTCTCATTTACTTTTCTTGGTTCTCTTTTCAAACCCTCCGTCCTTCTGCCCAAACCCTCTCCCCATCTCTGATGTCCTCACCATAAGCCCTCCCAGCCCTCCTTTCCTACCTAGTCCCAGGATCTCCCTACATCTTCCAAATGCCTTCATGCTCTGCTACATTTTTTCTTTTTTTAAGGAAAAAAAGCTGAGCAAGGACCAGGTAGGAGGAGACTTTGAAGTAGAAAATCTCCCCATAGCTGGCGAAGCGGCAGACCCCACTTAGGGCCATCTCTGTTGAATCACAGGAGAGAAATCACTCGCCACTAGAGGTGGTAATCCTGATCATTCCATGAGGAGTTCAATTGAGCAGGAAGGTCTTGAAGATCTTCCAGACCGGCTAGATGGGGCGGGGGTGGGGGGTGGGGAGGTGCTGCTTGGGTGGAACTGAAGTCACAGAAAGCAGCAGCCAGAGAGACGTTTTGTTACATGTTTATGATTTTTGTGTTTTGTTTGTTTTGAGTCAGGATCATGGCTCACCAACCTCAACCTCCTGAGTTCAGACAATCCTTTCCCCTCAACTTCCCAAGTAGCTGGGACTAGAGGTGTGCACAACCACACCTGACTAATTTTTAAACATTTTTTGTGGAGACAATGTCTTGCCATGTTGCCTAGGCTGGTCTCGAACTCCTGGGCTCAAGCAATCTTCTTGCCTCAGTCTCCCAGATTGCTAGGATTACAGATGTGAGGCACTGTATCCGGCCTAATTTTTGTTTTTAAATAGTTAAATAATATTTAACTTCATTCATTAACAAATGTTATAAATTTTGAACATGTAAAAAATAAAATCCAAACTAGTGAGATAAAGATATAAAATCCAATATTTTGATTTTGCAGGAAACATTAATAACATAATTTTGCTCTAGTATTGAAACTACTCACTGAAGGAGAAATAAAAAATGGATTTAAACATAAGAGAAAGTTGAGGGAAGTTATTAAAATAGGGAATGTCTTGAGGGTCATCAAACATCCTGCACCGTAAAATATGATGTCATAATTAGGGTCCCAAACTGTTTTTTGTTTGTTTTTTTGTTTTTGTTTTTGAGTCGGAGTCTCACTCTGGCATCCAAGCTGCAGTGCAGTGACACGATCACAGCCACCACAGCCTCAACCTGCTGGGCTCAGGCAATCCTCTTGCCTCCGTCAAAGTGCTGGGATTACAGGCGTGAGACACCACACCCAGACTGTTTTTATTTTAATGAGAGAGAGGCAGATGTTTTCTTTTTCTTTCTTTTGTGTCAGCATCAAATATCAAAACACTACATTTTATTTAATTAAGTGTTCAGGATTTATAATCTTAGAAAAATCAATGAAACTGTTGCTGACTTACATACCTCCAGGCAAAACCCCTCCTATTGTTGCTTCCAATCTGCTTGAACCAGAAAATTGTATGAACTACTTAAGACTCTTTCAGTACATACACACAACTCAAGTAGGCTTAAGCAATAAAGGTAACTTATTGCCTCCTATAACTGAAAAGTCCAAGAGTTTAGTCATGACTGGTTTCAGAGCTCAAATTATAACATCAGAACTAGGGTCTCTCTCTCTCTCTCTCTCTCTCTCTCTCTCTCTCTCTCTCTCTCTCTCTCTCTCTATATATATATATATATATATACCTCTACCTCTGTCCCTATCTTTCTGCTTTTCGTTCCTCTACACTGGCATCGTTTTCTAGCAAGATCCTTTCTCATGGTGGTTGGAGTCTGGGATTACATCTTAACAATCTAGCAATATGCGAGTTGCAGGGAAATTTCTGGGCAGGGCTCTCAATGGTCCAGACTGGGCCACACGCTCATTTCAGAATCAAGCACTAAGACCAAGGGACTGGCTGGATCTTGGTCATGTACCCATTCTTCGACCTTATCAGCCTTACAAAACCCACAAAACTGAAAGCAAGAGCGTTAGTTTACCCAAAGGAAAATCAGGGTGATATTACCTCAAAAAGAAAGAATAATGAACAGCATAGTGTCATCACATCGGGTAACTAAATCTGTTAGAGCGTGTCTAGAATCATGGCAAACTAGCTCTAAATGAAGATCTGAGAATGTTTCCCTTTACTAAAGTCCATGAACTTTGGTGTATAAACTTTGGGATATCTATTCTGGAAGTTCCAAGTGGTTTTGCAGAGATGAGGGCATTGAGATGTTCTCATGCACGATCATCTTCCTCTGTCAATTCACTGTGTTGGTGTTACTTAGGGTTTTATTATTTGAATAATTAAATTGAACACAAATGATCTCTAGAGAAGGTGAGTTATTACCATAATCTGACAAGCAGTGTTTCTCTTTTTCTGAATTTCACTAGTAAATCACTAGGCTGTAATGACAATCTCACAGGACACTTAAGCTAGCTGGAGTTCAGACAGAAAACTTTAAGTGTAGAATTAAGAACTAAATGTTGCCGGGCTTGGTGGCTCAGCCTGTAATCCCGCGCCTTTGGGAGGCTGAGATGAGTGGATTGCCTGAGCCCGCGGGTTTGAGACCTTCCTGGGCAGTGAGACCTCATCACTACAATAAATTAAAAAAAAAAAAAAAAAAATCAGCCGGGCGTGGTAGCGCATGCCTGTAATTCCGGCTACTCAGAAGGCTGAGGCGGAAGGATCGCAGGAGCCCAGCAGGTTGAGGCTGTGGTGGCCGGGAGTGGCCACTGCACTCCAGTCTGGGCGACAGAGTGAGACTCTAACTCAAAAAAAAAATAAATAAATAAAAAGAACTAAAGGTCCTAGTGCTTTGGAAAGTCAAGGCAGGAGGATCGCTTAAGGTTAGAAGTTTGAGACCAACCTGACCAACATAGCGTGACTCTGACTATACAAAAAAAATTTTTTTTAATTAGCTGGGCATGGTGGTGCATACCTGTAGATCTAGTTACTCAGGAAGCTGAGGTAGGAAGATCACTTGAGCCCATGAGTTCGAAGCTGCAGTGAGCTAGGAGTGAGGCTCTATCTCTCTAAAAAATTAAAAATAAATAAAAAAATCTGGGGTCGCTTTTCAGAGAATGCAGTTAATTTTTAAAGTGAATCAATTCAATAATATCAAAGCGCAATTGAACACTGTAGTTGGCATTACTGATTGATTCTACAATATTCATTTCCCATTTTCCTAACAATAATCCATAGATTTTGCTCAAGACAAGCCATTTTTGGCAAAATGATTTGTGTAAGATTGACCCTATCTCTGGTTTTAGGGGGAGGCTCTGAATGACTTATAATAATACTCCTGGTCATGGTTATTTAGTCAAAGATGGTCACATGACCCAGTTTAGGCCAATTATATTCCATTCTTGGACATTTATTTGCATGATCAATAGTCTCTCTCTCTCTCTTTCAAATGGATGTGAATCCACAAGCACATAGCCTTAGGAACTAATGGCAGCCATCCTACTCCAGGAAGGGAGAGTTTGCGAGAATGAATACAGTCTCAAGCAGAAAAACTGATATGGAAAAAGCAGGTCTTCGTAATGTAATGCCATTTGAGCTGCTAGATCAAGCCATGTCTGAAACCATTTTTTCTCTTTTTATTTTATTCTTTTATTTTATTTTTTATTATTTTATTTTACTTTTGAGTTGGAGTCTCACTCTGTTGCCCAGGCTGGAGTGCAGGGGCATGCTCATAGCCACGCCAGTGTTGACCTACTGGCCTCCAGCGATCCTTCCACCTCTGCCTTCCAAGTAGCCGGAACTACAGATACGTGCTACCACACCCAGCTAATTTTTTTTTTTTTTTATTGTAGAGATGAGGTCTCACCAATTTGTCCGGGCTGGTCTCGAACCCGTGGACTCAGGCAATCCACTCACCTCGGCCTCCCAAAGTGCTGGGATTACACTTTTTATTTATTTATTTATATTTATTTTTATTTATTTATTTATTTATATTTATTTATTTATTTATTTTTGAGTTGGAGTCTCTCTTCATCACTCAGGCTGGAGTGCAGAGGCATGCTCAAGGCCCCCACAGCTTTAACCTGCTGAGCTCAGGTGATCCTTCTGCCTCAACCTTCCGAGTAGCTGGAACTACAAGCACGCACCACCGCGCCCCACTAATTTTTTTGATTTATTAGAGATGAAGTCTCACCAAGTTGCTCAGGCTGTTCTTGAACCCGTGGGCTCAGGCAATTCTCTTACCTCAGCTTCCCAAAGTGCTAGGATTACAGGGTTGAGCCACCGCGCCCAGCCTATTTTTTTCATTTTTGTAGAGATGAGTTCTCACTATATTGCCCAGGCTGGTCTCAAATTCCTGGACTCAAGCAATCCTTTCACCTTGGACTCCCAAAGTGCTGGGATTACAGGTATTAGCCACCACACCCAGCCCCCCCAACTTTTTTTTCTTTATTTCTTTTTTTTTTTTTTCTAGTCAGGGTCTCTCCATCTCTCTGTCGCTCAGGTTGAAGTGTCGCTCTCTCAGTCACAGCTCATCACAGCCTTGACCTCCTGGGCTCAGGCAATCCCTTTGCTTCAGTGTCCTAAGTAGTTGGGACTACAGGTGCACCACCATGCCTGGCTAATTTTTATATTTGCTGTAGAGACGAGGTCTCACTATGTTACCCAGGCTGGTCTTGAACTCCTGGGCTCAAGCAATCCTCTCACCTTGGCTTCCCAGAGTGTTAGGATTACAAGCATGAGCCACCGCACCCAGTCTGTTACCAGTCATTCTGATACCAACTCCAATACAATACAACTCTGATGCTAACCACCTAGAGTTAGACCCCTCAGGTTTAAGGGCACAGTCCCCAGAAAGGCTGACCTTACTCAGATACCAGCCACAGTCTGGGGATTGCAAACTTCTGACCAACCAGCTAAAAATCCAGAAGTTCCCACAACCTCCTCAGATTCAATAATTCACAAGAATGATTCATAGAACTCAGGAAAGTGCTATAGTTGTGATTATAGTTTTATGACAAAGGATACAACACAAGAGCAGCCAAATGAAATGACACATAAGGTCTATCTGGGAGGGTCCAAGAGCATCCACGTCCTCTCTCTGTGGCGTCAAGATGCATCACTTTCCCAATACACTGATGTATTCAACCAGGAAGTTCCTCTAGCCTCCGTGTTCAGAGCTTTTACTGGGAATTCCTTATGTAGGACCGATTGATTGACTCATTCGCCATGTAATTGACATATCAGAGATGTTTCCTCAGGCAGTCTCTCCTTTTGTCCTCTCTGCTTCTGCCTCAGTGCAATCTCTCATCACCTCTCACTTGAACTCTTAGTCTCACTCTTTGAGCCAGGTTTCCACTGCTCTGGTCTCACTCTGCCAGAATCCCTGCCTTGTATAAGCCCCAGGGGACTGGCTTAGTCTGGAACAGCAGGGATGGAATTTCTTTGAATCTATTTAACCTGCAAAGCCCAAAGATATTCTTGAAGATCCTCATTACCTAAAACAGAGAATAGAGTTAAGGGGGAAATGTAGGTTGTTCCTCCCCATTGCTCCTTCTACTTCTTAAAAAAATCTGTCTTTTGAGGTTCATGTCATTTATCCTTTTATCTTTCCTCCCTTCACAATGAAATTATCTTCCAAGACTGTGGGTCATTCTCCCTCATTCTCTGAAGGTCTGCCAGAACCTGGCTCACAGGCTTTCTCTCCCCCTCAGCATCTACTATTCTCTGGGACAATTTCAAGGCCCCATGTTGTTTCTTAGTTCAATGTTCTCATTATCTCCAATCCAATGAATTTCTTTTCAATTCCACATCAGCCATGTTCTCTTCTTTTTTCATGCCACAATCTCTCCCTAGATTCTCTCATCAACTCTTGTGGCTTTACATAAAATCTGTATACTTGTGACTCCCAATTATTTTTCCAGTTCAGACCATCCTTTCAAAATCCACACTCCTATATCCAACTGCATTATTCCCCTTCATGTCTCACCCTCAGGCATCTCAAACTTAAGCTCTCAAAACTTAGCTGTTGTTCTTTTGACTCCTGCTCTGACAAATCCACTGCATTTTAGTAAATGATTCCACCAGCCAGTCAGTTGTGCAAACCTGTCTCTCTCTCACTCTCTCACTAAGTCCTATCCATTCTAACTCTGAGATATATTTTAAATCTATGTACTTCTCACCATCCCCAATGCTACCACTCTAGTTCAACCTACCATCACCTTTTGCCTGGACAGTTGCAATAATGTCCATTTGGTCTCTGTATTCGTTTTTGTATCTTTTCAACCCATTCTTTTTTTTTTTTTTTGGGTTGGAGTCTCACTCTGTCGCCCAGACTGGAGTCCAGTGGCTGCTCCCGGCCACCGCAGCCTCGACCTGCTGGGCTCCAGTGATCCTTCTGCCTCAGCCTTCCAAGTAGCTGGAACTACAGGCGTGCACTACCACGCCCAGCTAATTTTTTTATTTTCTTGTAGAGATGAGGTCTCACCAAGTTGCCCAGGCGGGTCTCGAACCCGGTGGCTCAGGCAATCCACTCACCTCGGCCTTCCAAAGCGCTGGATTACAGGCTGAGCCACCAAGCCCCGCCTCAACCCATTCTTTACATAGCAGCCATCATGACTTTTTAAAATGCAAATTTTATCTTGTCAGTCTCCTATTTAAAAACTTTCAGCTGGGCTGAATGCAATAGAATCATGGCCAGAGGAGGTAATATATTTATCTGTGAGAGTCACCAAAGGGCATTTAAGTAGTAAAGAGCCAGCAAGTCCCAGGGACAGAGGCAAGAAACACACGAGCTATAAACGTTTTGGTGCTACTAGAGACAAAATGCAGGGAGATGGCAGGAGAAGTGGCTGGAGAGGTCTTGGATGCTGTATTAAGGGGCTGACTTCATGCAATATGCAAACGGCATCCCTTACAAAGGGCTTAATGTAAGGGAGAGAAATTGACAGATATCAACTACAGTGCGCTGTCAAATCTGTAGGAGTGTAGGAAAATGCCCTGGGTAGCAGGAAAAGGCAGAAAATCAAGTAGAAGAATATTGTAATAGTCCAAGCAAGTAATGATGTCAACTTAATTAAGGCAGAGTAATAGGAATGGTGAGAAGATGGACTGAAGATTTTCTAAAACTTAGTTTTATTTTTTGTAGAGACAGGGCTCTTGCTACGTTGCCCAGGCTGGTCTTGAACCCCTGACCTCAAGTGACCCTCCTGCCTTGGCCTCCCAAGTGCTGGGATTACAGGCGTGAGCCACCGCACCCAGCCTGAAGATATTTTTAAGGGGTAGAATAGATAGGACTCAGTACAAGATAGGAAAAAACACTACAGTAAAAATACGGCAGACGATAGGGTGGGCCCACCGAGACTGTAGTCCCCTTGGTCTCTGACATTTAAACAGAGACCTGAATGTTGTGAATATCTGTGGAATGAATATTTTGTGTAAAGTGAACAGCAAGTGTAAAGGTCCAGAGGTGGCAATGTGCTTGGTATATGTCTGAGAAACAACAACGAAGCTTGTATGACTGAAGAACAAGATAAAGAAAGGGGAGACCAACCCCCTCTGGTCCCTTCCCACTGTGGGAGCTTTTCTGTCCTCTCAATAAATCCTGCTTTAAAAAAAAGAAGAAGAGGCTGGGCCTGGTGGCTAAGCCTGTAATCCCAGCACTTTGGGAGGCCGAGACGAGTGGATTGCCTGAGCCCATGGGTTTGAGACCAGCCTGGACAACTTGAGGAAGCCTCGTCTCTACAATAAATCAAAAATTAGCCAAGCGTGATAGCGCACACCTGTAATTCCAGCTACTTGAAGGCTGAGACGGAAGGATCGCCAGAGCCCAGCAGGTTGACACTGCGGTAGCCGTGAGCGTGCCACTGCACTCCAGCCTGGGCAATGGAGTGAGACTCCAACTCAAAAAAAAAAACAAAAACAAAGAAAAAGAAAAAGAAAAGAAAAGGAAGCGTGGAAGGACATAAGGTCAGAATTCAGCAAGAGGCCAGGTCATGAGGGCTTTACAGATCATGCAAAGAACTCTGGGTTTTATTTTAAGTGTGATGTGACTCATTGAAGAGTTTTGAACAGGGGAGTGGTATATCCTAACTTACACGGTAAAAGGATCACTGGTAATAGACTATCGTGGGAGAAGAGTGGAAGCAAGGTAGCCAGATAGGAGGAAGGGATCCAGGTGAGTGTGATGGTGGTTTGGATGAGAGTAGCAGTGATCAGGGTGGTGGTCTGACTTTCCAGATCTGATTCATGAGTAGTGAGAACAAATTGGTTAGATTTGGAATATATTTTGAAGCAGGCTGTTGGAATGTGCTAGTGGATTGAATGAGGGTATTAGAAAAAGAGAGGAGTCAAGGATGATCCTACTATTTCTGGCCTGAGCAACAGGGAATGGTAGGGCCATTTATTGAGATGTAGGCAACTGGTGGGAATAAGGTTTGGGAAGCAAGGAACCAAAAGTTTGGTCTGGGCATGTTTAGTGTGGAATATGCTAGGCATCCAAATAGAGTAACTGGAGGAGAGATAAGCCCGGAGTTCAGGGGAGAGGTTGAGGTTGGAGATATACATTTTTTGTCATCATTGACATATAGATGGTATTCAAAATGACGGAACTGGTTAAGATTTTCTAAGATACTAGTGTAAGAAAAAAATTAGTGGAAGTCCAAAGGTAGAACACTAGAATACCCCAACACTTAAAGGTTGAGGAGAGAAAGAGGATCCAATAGAGAGATTAAGAAGGAGTGGCCAGTGAGGTAAGGAGAAAATCAGTAGAAGTTGGAAACCAGGGAAGGAGAGTCTTTCAAGAAAGAGAAAATGATCACCTGACCCAATCACTGCCGTTTAGGTCAAATAAACTGAGAACTGAATGTGGCAACATGAAGGTTATTGGTGACCTTGATAAGAGCAGTCTCAGAAGAATAATGGGGAGAAAAACCTCATTGGAACAGAAACAAAGTGAGATATTTTACTATATAAAGGGGAGCAGAGAAATAGCAGCTGGAGAAAAGTGTTTTTTCAGGAAGGGAGGGAAAATTTGTGATGCACGAGATGGGCTACATGTGAAGGCATTGTCCTTGGGTAGGTGAGTTCTGTAAATATTTGGATATTAGGGAGGTGGAGGCTGGAGCCACAGGTTTTGGAATGATGAACTCACATATGATAGGGACAAATGTGAGACTAAATGAAATTGATTGGGAAGAGTCAAAAACAGAAACCAAGGAGGAACTTGAGGAATTCAAAAAATTAAGAGAATAAGAGAAGATTCAGTAAGGAGGACTGAGAAGGAATGTCTTCTATTTTCTGGACTTTTTCTTTTTTTTTTTTGAGTTGGAGAATCACTCTGTCGCTCAGACTGTCCCAGCCACCGCAGCCTCAACCTGCTGGGCTCTGGTGATCCTTCCGCCTCAGCCTTCCAAGTAGCTGGAACTACAGGCGCGCGCTACCACGCCCGGCTCATTTTTGACTTATTGTAGAGATGAGGTCTCGCCAAGTTGCCCAGGCGGGTCTCGAACCCGCGGGCTCAGGCAATCCA
>NW_007256297.1:72488-76494 GCF_000164805.1 Carlito syrichta
CCAACTAAAAAAAAAAAAAAAAAAAAGAAAGTGTGAATATGCCTTTTATGTCTTTCTAAAAGCAGTATATATGTTGGAAAGAATTCACCAGTGAAGCCATCTGGAGTTTTCTTTGTAGGAAGGTTTAAATTATGAATTCAAGTCTTTCAAAATATAAAATTTTCTATTTATTCCGGTTTCAGTCTTGGTAAATTTTGTTTTTCAATACATCTTTTCATTTCATCTGAATTGTCAAATCTAATAGTATAAAGTTGTTTATAATGTCCTCTTATATTTTTAATGTCTATAGGATCTATAGTGATGTCCCCTTTTTTACTGCTGATATTGGTAATGTATTTTCTTGCACATTTTCCTGATTAGTTTTGCTAGAAGTTAAGGAATTTGTATTAATCTCTTAGAAGATCATTACATTTTAGTTTTGATTTTCTCTCTTGGATATCTACATTCTTTTTCTTTAAAATTTTTTTTTAAATTTTAGAGTTGTGGCGTAGAAGTGGAGATTTACTACACAAGTAGGTCGCATGCAGGTGAAGTTCAGTCTTCTAGCTGGCCCTCTGCCCCCAGTGGTGGACCAGGTACCCAGTATGTTTCCACATGCCCCCCCACCTCCCTCCCTCCCCTCCAGCAGTGTCTAGTGTCTGTGCACAATCCCACCCTTGTGCTAGTGTGACCAGTGATCAGGGCCTGCTAATGAGAACATATCTGCATTCTTTTTCAATAATTTCTGATTTTATATTTATGTTTTTGCATTAAATGTGTTGTTCCTTTTTCTAAGTTTCCCTCTGAGTTTTCTTCCTATGAGTAGTTCTCTAACCAAAGTTACCCATTAGAAGAGTCCCAAGTCTCACAGGAACGAGCCTACATTAGTACCTCACTATGCTCAGTCATTGGCTAGAAATAGCTCCTGGTAAATAGGGCCTCAGCTTCAAACACATGGGTGGATCCAGAAGGTCAGTAGCTGTGGTCATCAACTGACTATGCTCCCAGCAGGAAATTTGAGAGGCCCACTTTCATAACCACCACAGTCCTACTCTTCATGCCCCACAGATCTAGTTTTTTGCGCAGGTTTGGGAAGAACCTCTTCCTTGGCTCCCATGAGCCTTTCTTTCTAAAAGGAAACTTGAGGAAGGTTAGTGAAACTACATCAATTGGTCTGGAGGCCACACTTGATACTAATCCTTTCTCTCCTCCATTATCAACTCTGAATCCCCCTCACCATCTGTTATCACTTTAGCAGGCCTACGTGGTAGTATAATCCAAACCTTCATTCCTGAAGGGTCTGAACTCCTGGTAACCATACCCTCTTGGGGTATGTGTTCATTCAGTTACAATGGAGCAAGAAGTATCAGGAGATGCTCAAGTGGAGCCCACGGGCTCTATAAAAAGTAGCACTATCTCCTCCTACTGATCAGGGTCAACTTCCCCTGTCATGATGGTGACTCCTCTTTCTGCTTGCTGCTCTCTGAATATAAGGAGTCCAAAATGCCCCACCAGTAGCCATAGCTTATAGTTTTATGGGGCCCTTGCTGTGTTCACTAAGGGGGGCCTTGCAGGAGTGCAACCCCTTTGGAGACCAGGACCTCCAGCCCTGCATACCCCAGATTTATGAGTATGGAAAGCACAAAATCCTCTACTAGATCATTAGTAGTGACTACTGAGTGGGGCTATTCTGATATAAATTCCTTGGTTAGTGGACCCAAGTATTTTTCCTATTGGGGACTGCAAAGATTTGAATGTGTCCCCCAAAATTCATGTGTTGAAAACTTAATCCCCAAATTCATATGTTGATGGCATTTAGAAGTGAGGATTTTGAGAGGTAATTAGGATTAGATAAGGTCACCAGTGTGGGGCTCCCATAATGGAACTGGTGGCCTTATAAGAAGAGGAGGAGAGACCCAAGCTGACACACATCTGCCTTCTTGCCATGTGATGCCCTCTGCCATGTAATGACACAAGAAGACCCTCAATAGATGCCAGTGTCATACTGTTGGACTTAGCCTCCAAAACAGTAAGAAATAAATTTATTTTCTTTTTAAATTACCCAGTCTGTGATACTCTGTTATAGCAACGGAAAACAAACTACAACAGGGATTTAACATGCATAACAAATCCCAAATAGCATCCGATTCTTTTAGAGTGTTGTCTCTGAGGGGCACTTCACATGCCTTTAGCAAGTCATTCCAACTCTCATAATGCTGGATTTTTCCAGGTGATATGGCACGGACAATTGATCTCAGGGCCATGGGCCCACTCCCACACCTCTTTTACCACAAAGCTAGTCCCCTGGCTGGATGCTAAGTTACATAGGATTCTATGCTTGTGACTCATGCACTCATTCCACAAACTATTAGTAAAGATGAGATTATAATGGAGTAGGGTAGACCTCTACCTACTTCAGTATGACTAGTGTTATAAGGAGGTGGTTACGTGAAGACAAAGTTACACAGGGTAAACACCACGTGAAGATGAAGGTGGAGGTCAGGGTGATGCAGCAGAGGCTAGGAGAGAGGCACGAGACAGATTCTTCTTCATAGCCCTCAGAAGAAACTAAGCTTGCTGACACCATGATCTCAGACTTTTATCCAAATAGTGGTGCTGGCTGAGGCTGAGTGGGCAGGAAAAGAAAACTCATGTTCAGAATAGGTATCTATGACTGTGAAAATAAACTACTGGCCCCTCTAGGATGGCAGAAAAGACCAAATGTAGTCAACTTGTCAGCAAGTGGCTGGATGGTCTCCTTGAATAACAGTGCTGTACTGGGGGCTTAGCATTGGTCTCTAACATTTACAATAAAGGTCTTCAGTAGCAAGGTCCACCTTGGAAAGTTGGAGTCCATGCTTTTTGGGCCCACACATAGCCTCTGTCTCTGCCACTGTGGTCATTCTATAACGGTATTCGTTTCCTAGAGCCACCATTAAAAACTACCACAAGCCGGGCTCGGTGGGTCAGCCTGTAATCCCGCGCATTGGGAGGCTGAGGTGAGTGAATTGTCCCAGCCCATGGGTTCAAGACCCGCCTGGGCAACTTGGTGAGACCTCATCTCTACAATAAATCAAAAAATTAGCCGGGTGTGGCAGCACACGCCTGTAGTTCCAGCTACTTGGAAGGCTGAGGTGGAAGGATCGCCGGAGCCCAGCAGGTCGAGGCTGCGGTGGCCGGGAGTGTGCCACTGCACTCCAGTCTGGGCGACAGAGTGAGACTCCAACTCAAAAAAAAAAAATTTATTTTATTTTAAAGATACGGGGTACAATTCAGGATTAGATATAACAAGTGGTCATTGTACAGGCAAAGTTTGGTCCTCCCTTTGGCCCCCATTTTGCTTGGTTTGAGATCAGATACCCTTATTAATGCTAGGTGTCTCACCCCCCCTCCCGTCCCGCCATGACTGGCTACTGCCAATCCCTTTCTTACAGTATTATGGTAAATATTCAGGGTCTGTGTATGAGCAAGAACATGTGGTACTCAGTTCTTTGTTTCTGTGATAAATCACTGAGTACTATAGATTCTAAATCCATCCAAGTTGCTGTGAAGTCCAGTATATATAAATTTTTATATATATATATATTTTTAAGGTTCACATTATCATTCACTTTTAAGAGTACAGATTTACCTTTTTTGAATAGGTAGAATGTTCACATGGTTTGAAATCAAAGGTACAAAAGAACAGTAAGATGCTTCTCATCCTTGTCCCAGTGATCACTTAACTCCTCAGAGGCAATCAGTATTGCAATTCCTTGTGTATCCTTCCAGAGATCTCTGTCTGTAAAAGAATATATACATCTGTGGTATTTTCCCTTTGTTTGTACAAATGATAAACTGTATACTATTCTGTATCTTGCTTTTTTTTCAGATATATGTTGGCAGAAGTTTCATGTCAGTACATAAAGAACTACTTTCTTTGTTATAACTGCCTACTATCAGCCGGGCTAGGCGGCTCAGCCTGTAATCCCACGCCTTTGGGAGGCTGAGGTGAGTGGATTGTCTGAGCCCATGGGTTCGAGACCCA
>NW_007256297.1:76514-77623 GCF_000164805.1 Carlito syrichta
AAAAAAAAAAAAAAACCCAAAAAAAAACAAACTACCACAAACTTGGTGGCTTAAACAACAGAAATATATTGTCTCATAGTTCTGCAGGCTAAAAGTCTGAGATCATGGTGTCAGCAAGGTTGGTTTCTTCTGAGAACTATGAAGAAAAATCTGTTTCATGCCTCTCTCCTAGCTTCTGCTGCATCACCCTGACCTCTACCTTTATCTTCACATGGTGTTCACCCTGTATAACTTTGTCTTCACATGACCACATGCTTATAACACTAGTTATACTGAATTAGAAGTCTACCATACTCCAGTATGATCTCATCTTTACTAGTTAATTACCTCTGCAACAACCCTATTTCCACATAAGGTCATTCTTAGTTTTTGGAGGCTAGGACTATGATGTATAAAATGGGGGTAGGGAGTGTAAAATTCAACCCATAATATTGCCCATCATGCTGGTTCCAAGGTGATTGATGATTAAGGCTAGCAATGTCAACTGGAGGACTCATTTTGCCTACTTGTTGTTTAATGCTTTTTCCTTTGTGGATGCAAGATATAATACAAGCCGGGCTTGGTGGCTCAGCCTGTAATCCCGCACCTTTGGGAGGCTGAGGTGAGTGGATTGCCTGAGCCCGAGGGTTCGAGACCCGCCTGGGCAGGCGAGACCTCATCTCTACAATAAACCCAAAAAATTAGCCAGGTGTGGTAGTGCGCACCTGTAGTTCCTGCTACTTGGAAGGCTGAGGCGGAAGGATCGCCAGAGCCCAGGTCGAGGCTGCGGTGGCCAGGAGCAGCCACTGCACTCCAGTCTGGGTGACAGAGTGAGACTCCAACTCAAAAAAAAAAAAAAAAGATATAATACAAAAATCTTCACACTTCATGCCCGCTCCCGTATATTATTCACATGACTCTACCCAAGAGTCTACCTAATCTTTGACTTTCCAGTTCTTTTCCTTCTAGACCCCCTTCTAGAGGGCCAGGTCATTGGCTCCTGCCTAAGAATCTGTATATAGTCTTAACTTTGGTCTGCTTTTCCTTATGCACAAAGCAGATGACCAGGAACAATGCTCCACTCTTAGGAAGATTTTCCCTCTCTGTTGCTTTTCTTCTTCTTCTTTTTT
>NW_007256297.1:77665-113326 GCF_000164805.1 Carlito syrichta
TGAGTTGGAGTCTCACTCCATCGCCCAGGCTGGAGTGCAGTGGCATGCTCATGGCCACCCCAGCATTGACCTGCTGGGCTTTGGCGATCCTTCTGCCTCAGCCTTCCACGTTGCTGGAGCTATCAGCGTATGTTACCATATCCGGCTAATTTTTTATTTGTTGTAGAGACGAGGTCTCCCCAAGTTGCCCGGGCTGGTCCCGAACCTGCGGGCTCAGACAATCCACTCACCTTAGCCTCCCAAAGTGCTGGGATTACAGGCTGAGCCACTGAGCCCAGCCACTGTTGCTTTTCAAAGCAACTCAACCTGGGTAATAGAGTAATACTCTGTCACCAAAATAAAATACAATAGAAGTGATCATAGTGCAGCCACTACCTAATTTAGGCTTGCACCCACATACTCAGGTGACCCATCCATAAACCAAACTTAGGCTTTATCCCTCTTCCTTTAGTTGGTCATGATATTGGCACATTTGTGGTGGGTGACATAGTAGTATAGGTTACCTGGTTATGCAGCTTACAAGTGCCCTCTAATCTTGCTTGGACTTGATCCCAGATGTACCATTTCTACCTTACAGCAGACACTGCTGGGTTCATCCAAGCCAACAGAACCCAGTCCATAATAGGCAATTTTGGACACGTGGTTACTTGGTGCTTTATGGTTAAATGTTCTGTCTCCACTGAGGTCTAGTGAGCTGGTTCTTAAAATGCATATAATTCTCTGCTGCAAATTGATGACCTTGCTCCAGACTCCCAGGGATTGCACTATGATTTTTCCACTGGGGTTTGCCATGAGCGGTGTCTTGGTCAGTTTGGGCTGTCATACAAAATACCATAGGCTGGATGGCTCAAGCAATAGAAATTTATTTTCTCACAGTTCTGGTTACTGGAAGCCTGAGTTCAGGGTACCAGCATAGTTGAGTTCTATTGAGGGCTTTTTTTCTGGATTGTAGACAGCCAGAGGACTCTGGTTGAGTCCTCAAATGGTAGAGAGAGCAAGCTCTCTGGTGTCTCTTCCTTAAAAGGGCATTAATCCCATCATGAGAGCCACATGCTCTTAGCCTCATCTAAACCTAATTACCTCTCAAAGGCCTTATCTCCAAATAACATCTCACTGAAGGTTAGGGTTTCAACATAAGAATTTTGAGGGAACACAAAATATTCAGTCCACAAATTCTACCCCAAGTCCCCAAATTCATGTCCTTCTCATTTGCAAAAATACATTCATCCCATCCTAATAGTCCCCAAAGTCTAAATTCATTCCAGAAACAACTCCAAAGTCCAAAGTGTCATCTAAATATCATCCAAATTAGACATGGGTGAGACTCAGTGTAGGCTTCATCCTGAGTTAAAATTCCTCTCCAGCAGTACCTGTGAAATCAGTCAAGTTATGTGCTTCCAAATTTTGGGACAGGGAGAGGAGAGAGAATACCATTCCAAAAGAGAGAAACAGGGAAGACAGAAGGGGTGACAGGTGTCAGACAAGTCCATAGCTTAGCAAGGCAAATTCCATTAGACCTTAAGGCTTGGAAACAATCGTCTTTGGTTCAATGCTGTGCCCTGCAGGCTCACTGGGGTGGCAGTGTGACCCCCAAGGCTCTGCCTGGCTAGGGTCCTCCTCCCAAGGCTTCAGGTGGACACAGTCCTGCCTGTTGAAATCAAGGCAGTGGCCCTGATGATTATGAATTGCCTTAGGGTTCACCATTTTCTTCCTCCTCTTGAAGAATAGCACGTGTTCATAGCAGAATAGATCTATCAGCCCATCCTGTCAAATCCAAGAAGCCCAACAGCCTTCCTCATTTCACCTCATCTCCAACAGCTTCAGTTCAAACTGGCAATGTTTCTGCTCATATAATCCCATAAACTCCTTATTGTGTGACAGTCTGGTCATAACCTTGGTGTTCCCTTTAGAATATGTCTTCCCTTTTGCAATACTCTATAGATAAGCTGAGAACTTTCCAAATCTTCAGGTTCTCATTCCTTTTTGCTTAACAATTCCTTCTTCAATTCACCTACATTCGACAAAACACTAGAACACCATTCAGCCAAGTTCTTTGCCACTTTATAAGGCCAATCTTTTATCCAGTTTCCAATAACATGTTTTGCATTTCCGAGACCTCACAAGAATTTTCCTTAACATCCTTATTTCTAGCATGTACTTCAAACTCTTCCAGCCTCTACTCATTACCAAGTTCAAGTTCCAAGACTATTTCTACTACATGTTTAGGTATTTGGAGTTTTTTGTTTTTTTAAATATATTTTACAGCCGGGCTCGGTGGCTCAGCCTGTAATCCCGCGCCTTTGGGAGGCTGAGGTGAGTGGATTGCCTGAGCCCGCGGATTCAAGACCCGCCTGGGCAGGCAAGACCTCATCTCTACAATAAATCAAAAAATTAGCCGGGCATGGTAGCGCACGCCTGTAATTCCGGCCACTCGGAAAGCTGAGGCGGAAGGATCGCCGGAGCCCAGCAGGTCGAGGCTGCGGTGGCAGGGAGCGGCCACTGCACTCCAGTCTGGGCGACAGAGTGAGACTCCAACTCAAAAAATAAACAAATAAATAAATATATTTTACCTTAAAGATGTAGGGTACAATTCAGGATTAGGTATACAAGTGAACATCATACAGGTAATGTTTGGGTCTCCCTTTGCTCCCCACTTTTCCTGGTTTGAGATCAGATACCCTTATTAGTGTTGTGTCCTCCCCTCACTCCATTTTTAGGTATTTGTTACAGCAGCACCCACCTCCTGGTACTGAAATCTGTATCTGGATTCTCTAGAGAAACAGATCCAATAGGATAATACATACATATATACATACATACATACATACATACATACATAAATATTCCATAAGAATTTCAAGTCTGAAAGCTAACAGGCTTGAGACCCCCAAAAAGTCAATGTTTCAGTCCATGTCCAAAGGTTAGAAAAGACCAATGTCCCAGATCAAGTAGTCAGGTGGGAGGAGTTCCCTCTTAGTCTATTCAGGTATTCAACTAATTGAATGAGACACACCGCCTCAGGAGGGCAATCTTCTTTATTCAGTGTATGAATTCAAATGCTAATCTTATTTAGTATTTGACATACCCAGAATATTTTATCAAATATCTGGGTACCCTATGGTTCAGTCAAGTTGATATAAAATTACCCATCACAAACTCCACACTGCATATTTTCACGCCTCTGATATCTATGTGAGTCTTTTGAAATATATGACTAAAATGAGGGATGGCCTCTATCATATGCTAGAACAACTCAAACATTTCTATTTTGATTCTTTTCCAGATCTTTCTGCTCTTTGTGATATCTGGGCCTCTTTGATTCTGATGATTAAGTACCACCATCTGGCATCCATTACTTTGGAGGTAGGATGATATCAAACCCATAGTTATTAAGGAGCCTTAACTCCAATTGTCAGACCAGAACTGCAGAAAACTCCTTAGTGATGCTGTTACCCTTCGTACCAGAGCATGTTTGCTGGCCTTGGTGAATGGTGTGTCTTCCAGGCCCTTCAGCAAAACAAAATCCTCTGAAGGGCCTTCTCTCATGTAATATATCCATTCCAGTATGCCCACTTCCCCCAGTTTTTAAAAAAAATTCATTCTTCTACCAATGCCAGAGCAACTCTGACATTTCCACTTTGTTCGGCCTTGGCCATCACTTCCTCCAGGTTTCTAAGAATACCCCCAAAGCAAGTTTGTTTCATCCCTGAGTCCTTGCTAGGTTAAATTCTATGTCTCAAAAGGTGTCAAGTCAATGAATCTTAATTATTCAGTTTTAATTCTAGTCCCTTGATCAAGCAACCACAAAATTAATCCCAGAGTATTCCCCTGGCTTCCATCTGCAAATGCTAATTCTTTTTTTATTTTTATTTTTATTTTTTTGAGTTGGAGTCTCACTCTGTCGCCCAGACTGGAGTGCAGTGGCCGCTCCTGGCCACCGCAGCCTCGACCTGCTGGGCTCCAGCGATCCTTCCCCTCAGCCTTCCAAGGAACTGGAACTACAGGCACGCGCTACCATGCCCGGCTCATTTCAATTTATTGTAGAGATGCGGTCTTGCCAAGTTGCCCAGGCGGGTCTCGAACCCGCGGGCTCAGGCAATCCACCCACCTCAGCCTCCCAAAGGCGCAGGATTACGGGCTGAGCCACCGAGCCCGGCTGCAAATACTAATTCTTATCATCTTGTTCCTCCTTTATCAGGCCTTGCATGCTCCCAGCTGGTTATGCTACTATTTAACTCCAGCTGTTGGCCTGACAGCCTGGAGAGATGATGGGAACAACTCCTGCTTCTTTGTGGGGCAATGGCTCTGCAGTCTCTGTCAGCAAGGGAGAAGTATCAGTCCTTAAGACATAGAGAGGGAGCAGGGCTCGGTGGCTCAGCCTGTAATCCCGCATTTTGGGAGGCTGAGGTGAGTGGATTGCCTGAGCCCGCGGGTTCGAGACCTGCCTGGGCAACTTGGCGAGACCTCATCTCTACAATAAATCAAAAAATCAGCCGGGCATGGTAGCGTGTGCCTGTAATTCCGGCTACTCGGAAGGCTGAGGCGGAAGGATCACTGGAGCCCAGAAGGTTGAGGCTGCAGTGGCCGGGAGCAGGCGACAGAGTGAGACTCCAACTCAAAAAAAAAAAAAAGATCTAGAGAGGGGGATCACCTCTGCAACCTCTGAAAGCATCTGGGGTCTATAGAGCAAACATCCCTAAGGATGTCCATCCAGCATGTCCTATCCCTTGTGTCAGAGTCTCAGGCTTTTCCAACCAGGACACTGACCTGCTTTGGGTGCACATTTAAATGTCTCTGGAGTTCAGTGACTATCATGTCCTGAGTGTGTGGCTCAACTGTGTTAGCACTTCCATTGCAGGAGATAAATACCTCTTTGTAGGCTACTACAGAGGCCCTGCCTTCCACATCTGGCCTTGAACCAAGAGGGACCCCTGCTTTCTCATGTTCCCTTTAGAGTGTCAATATAACTTAGCAGTAACCAGACATCTCCACTACCCTTGTCAGCCTTGTTGCCCATAGATTTCTTTTTTTTTTTTTTTTAATTTGGAGCCTCACTCTGTCACCCAGGCTAGAGTGCAGTGGCATGCCCATGACCAGCCATGACCTGCTGGGCTCAGGTGATCCATCCACTTCAGCCTTCCAAGTGGCTGGAACCACAGGTACACACCACCATGCCTGGCTACTTTTCGATTTATTCTAGAGACAGGGTCTTGCCAAGTTGGCCATGCTGGTCTCAAACCCCTGGGTTCAGGCAATCCTTTTGCTTCCTCCTCCTAAAGCTCTGGAATTACAGGTGTGAGCCACCGCACCCAGCTCTCCATAGATTTCTTTCTTTCTTTCTTTTTTGAGTCGAAGTCTCACTCTGTCACCAGGCTGGAGTACAGAGGTATGCTCACGACCAGCCTCAACCTGCTGGCCTCAGGTCATTTATTATAGAGATGAGGTCTCACCAAGTTGTCTGGACTGGTTTCGAACCCCTGGGCTCAAGCCATCCTCTTACCTCCACCTCCCAAAGTGCTGGGATTACAGGCATGAGCCATCGTGTCCAACTCCCCACAGATTTCAAGTGCCTGAAATTGTACCTGCAAGGGTTTTACCCTCCACTGGGATATTTTCCCGGGTCATCACTGATGAAATCCTTAACAACTGGATCACCATCTTTTGTTAGGAACTAACCTGCTCAGGATGGCATCCTCTTTGCACACCAGGTAGTGAGTGAGTCCTGACACCCGTCTTATGCTTTCCTGGATTTCTCCTACCACCACTTGTGTCAGTTTGGGTCCTCTGAGAAGCAAATGCCAAGGTGGAATTTGGCATGTGTGTTATTGGGTTGACACATAAGTTTGTAGTGGTTTTTGCTTGCCCATAAAATGCAAATGTCACACAATGGTCGACTGGTCACAGTTCATTACATTTGCCAATTCTCGAGTTGATTGATGGGGATCATGGATTAAAGCGTCTAAATGGTCTTCATCAAAGCCCGAGGATCTTCCTGAATGTGGAGCATCCCTCAAAGTTGCCCTCTCTGAAATGACAAAACCATTTCCTTGCCATGCTTCCCTGATGGCATTCTCCCTGTTCATGGCATAAGTGTCTCAAGCCGCCTCTGCTGCCTTTACGCCTCTGTTAAATTCAAACAGAAGAAGATGTTGAAAGTGTTCATTTTTTTTCCATTTTAACACTGTTTCTTCATTAGTCCACAGGTAGTACTTTCTTCAAATCTGCAAAATGCAAGGTATATTAAAATACAACATTGTCCCTCCAAATGACAAATGGTAAATTCCCAACACCGCAGTGTTGCCGTGCCAAAAACAAATGCTATAAACTTACGCATCAAAACTTAATAGTTTCTTAAGGCTCCCATAACAAATGCCACAGACTAGATGGCTTAAACAACATGAATTTTTTTCCTCACACTTCTTCAGGTTAGAAGATCAAGGTGTCGACAGGTTGTTCCTTCTGAGGTGTCTCTCCCTGGTTTGCCACAGTCACTTTCTCATTTTCTTCATATGGCCCTTTCTCTGTGTACACCTGCCACTGGGGTCTCTTTGTGTGTCCCGATTCCCTCTTCTTATAAAGACACCAGTCAGATTGGGTTACCCTAACAGCCTAATCTGAATTTAAGCTCTTCTTTAAAAGTCCTATCCCCAAATACAGTCACATTCTAAGGTACTAGGCATTAGGACCTTAACATTTGAATTTTGGGGAGGATACAATTCAGCCCATAACAACATGTAAGAGTTTTATTGGGATCGGGCACAGTGGCTCAAGCCTATAATCCCAGTACTTTGGGAGGCCGAGGTGAGAGGATTGCCTGAGCCTGCGGGTTCAAGAACCAGCCTTTGTCACTACAATAAATCAAAAAATTAGCTGGGTGTGGTAATCCATGCCTGTAGTTCTGGCTCCTTGGAAGGCTGAGGCAGGATCACCTGAGCCCAGCAGGTCAAGGCTGCGATGGCCTTGAGCCTGCCACTGCACTCTAGCCTGGGCAACAGAGTGAGACTTCAACTCAAAAAAAAAAAAGATTTATTAGAAGAAGTATCTGTGAAAGATACAAGAGAAGATGGGAGAGCCTGCAGACCATGCTGCAAGTCTGAGATCTATAACAGAGAAGGAAAGGATTGCACAGGCAGGGAAGCTGATGGTACAACAGTTCTGAGAACATTTCTGCTAGGTTGATGGGTACTCGTCAAGCCAAAATGCTCATTTGAGGAGTCCCAAATTATGCAGCAATGGGCTTGCATTAAAACTCTTGCCATGCTCAGTTGTTGGCCAGAACTGGTCAATTATTATTTCTTGATGGGTTTGTAAGAATCAAAGCACAGTAAACCTCCCAATGTCTTTGAATTAAAAGCCTGTTATCTTAAAATATTCTTACAAAATGATTGAAGTAAAAAATCATATACAGGAAAGCAACTAAATCTAAAATGTCTTTTATGTAAATAAGTTGTACCTACTAGAGATAAATGTAGACAGATAGATTTGGGGAAAATAATATTTGAAAGAGCAAAGGGACCTAGATTGATTTGAAATCACTTTTAATGTTCTTCACATATTTTCAGCCATTCATCCAGGAATGTCTGATGTAAAGTGATCAAATACATTTGTTAACAAATCTGAATATTTTCAACATTTATTTTGGGCTATTAACTTTACCAAATTACTTCTTTTTGCTTCCAGTAAAGGGATAAGTCTCTAATCTGTGGTTGAAAAAGTATCATACTTTATTATAATATAGTTTAGGCCTCTGTGTTTAATCTCTAAAACAATTATGGCAGCTTTCAATTAAGCAACCACTTCCCTTTCTTTGCAAAAATGTACTAAAATACTTGAGAACTTTCACTTACATTTCTCCAAAGAGGAAAAGTCCTTCTCAGCTCTCAGTATTTCACCTAAAAAGTTGTGACCAACAAACTTTTGTCTATTTTATTAGAAAAAATAAAAAAATACAGGACTTAACTTTTTTTGGGGGGGTAGTCTTACTCTGCTACCCAGGCTGGAGTGCAGTGGCAGGATCACAGTTCACTGCAGCCTCACCTTCCTTGACTCAGGCGATCCTTTCACCTCAGCCTCCGGAATAGCTGGGATTACACGTGCACGTCACCACACCTGGCTAGTTTTTTGTAGAGCAGAGGTCTTGCTATGTTGCCTAGGCTGGTCTTGAACTCCTGGGCTCAAGCAACCCTCCTCAGTCTCCCAAAGTGCCAGAATTACAGGTGTGAGTCACTGCGCCTGACCTACAGGACTTAAAAATGTTTAAAGGGGTGATTTGAAATTCTGAATTTTCTACTTACTCTACTTCTTCAAGTCACACGTATATTCATGTCTATGCAATTAGTATGTTTCTAGCAATCAGTAGATACTTGTTTATTTACTCTACAAATGCATCTAGAGCACCCACAATATGCCAAGCGCTAGGCTGAGTAAGACACAGTACTGGTCCTCAAAGGACTCACATTTCCATTACTTTCCTTTTTGTTCCCCTTTAACTTAAAAAAAAATTATTGTGATAAAATACACTAACATACAACTTACCATTTTACTTTTTTTTTTTTTGAGTTGGAGTCTCACTCTGTCGCCCAGACTGGAGTGCAGTGGCCACTCCCGACCACCGCAGCCTCGACCCGCTGGGCTCCGGCGATCCTTCCGCCTCAGCCTTCCGTGTAGCCGGAAGTACAGGCATGCGCTACCACGCCCGGCTGATTTTTTGATTTATTGTAGAGATGAGGTCTCGCTGCCCAGGCAGGTCTGCCTTTCCCTTTCCAATTAATGGCTTCTAATAAATGACTTGTACCCACCCCTCCAGCTTTATGAAGGTGCAGCTGACAAATTAAATTTTCTATATTTACAGTATACATGATGTCTTGGTATGTGTAGAAACTGTAAATGGTTAAATCAAGTGAATTAACATATCCATCACTTTACATATTTATTGCTTTGTGGTGACATTTAAGACCTACCCTCTTAGTGATTTCCAGTATAACTATTGACTATAGTGCTGTACAATAGGCCTCCTCCAGAATTTATTCCTCTTGTCTAACAAACCGTACTCTTTGACCAACATCTCCTTTTTTTTTTTTTTTTTTTTTGAGTTGGAGTCTCACTCTGTCACCCAGACTGGAGTGCAGTGGCTGTTCCCGGCCACCGCAGCCTCGACCTGCTGGACTCCAGCGATCCTTCTGCCTCAGCCTTCCAAGTCTGGAACTACAGGCACGTGCTACCACACCTGGCTAATTTTTTGATTTATTGTAGAGATGAGATCTCGCCAAGTTGCCCAGGCAGGTCTCGAATCTGCGGGCTCAGGCAATCCACTCACCTCAGCCTCCCAAAGCACGGGATTACAGGCTGAGCCACCAAGTCCAGCTCAACATCTCTTCTTAATACTGCTTATTTTTCTTGAACAAATACTTCATTTACAGTGTTTTGTGTGTGTGTGTGTGTGTGTATTTGTCAGTCTTCCTCTGTCGCCCAGGTTGGAGTGCAGTGGCATCATCAAGATTCATTGCAGCCTCGACCTTCTGGCCTCAGGTGATCCTTCTGCTCAGCCTCCTGAGTAGCTGGGGCTACTTGTGCGTACCACCATGACTTTTCTTCTTCTTTTTTTTTGTAGAGATGTAGTCTCCCTAAGTTGCCCAGGCTGGTCTTGAACTTCTGGCCTCAAGCTATCCTCCCACCTCAGCCTCCCAAAGTGCTGGGATTACAGGCATGAACCACCACGCCTAGCCCATTTATAGTGTTTTTATAAGGTTATGGAATTGCTCTTCTATCCTTAGGTAAGGTGAAAGGACAGACTGAAAGCCAGAAGCCACTCTAGTTTGTTTCTAAATCTTAACACAATAATGAGAAAGTAAAAACTGTGTCCTAGAGGAATGAATACTCTTATTTATTTATTATTATTATTATTTTTTGAGTTGGAGTCTCACTCTGTTGTCCAGACTGGAATGCAGTGGCACGCTCCCAGCCACCGCAGCCTAGACCTGCTGGGTTCCTGCGATCCTTCCGCCTTAGCCTTCCAAGTAGCCGGAACTACAGGTGCGCACTACCACGCTCGGCTAATTTTTGATTTGTTGTAGATATGAGGTCTCACCAAGTTGCCCGGGTGGGTCTCGAACCCGCAGGCTCAGGCAATCCACTCGCCTCGGCTTCCCAAAGTGCTGGGATTACAGGCTGAGACCGGCCCCAGGAATGCATACTTTAGATAAAGATTAATTTTGCAGCTGAGCTCGGTGGCTCAACCTGTAATCCTGTGCCTTTGGGAGGCTGAGGTGAGTGGATTGCCTGAGCCCACGGGTTCAAGACCTGTCTGGCCAACTTGGTGAGACCTCATCTCTACAATAAAAATTAAAAAATTAGCCGGGTGTGGTAGCGTGCGCCTGTAGTTCCAGCTACTTGGAAGGCTGAGGCGAAAGGATCACTGGAGTCCAGCAGGTCGAGGCTGCGGTGGCCGGAAGCGGCCACTGCACTCCAGTCTGGGCAACAGAGTGAGACTCCAACTCAAAAAAAAAAAAAAAAGATTAACTTTGCTGACTGTGTCTTTTCAGAAACCCAGATCATTCAAGCATGACCAGTATCTGCCCATTGTAATCATAAAGCAGACCTCCTCTCTTCCTCAGGGTCTACAAATCATCCACCTGGCGAGGCATCAGTGCTTCAGACCTTGATGTATTAATAGTTTACCGTGACCCGCCCCCACTCCACCACCTGGAGTCATGAGATACCGGGCCTGGTGACTTGTGATTTCTGTTATCTACATCACAAAATGCAACTTTAAACGTTTCCCTTAACCCAAACTCTTCTCCAAGAGCTTCACATATACCCAGTTCCTCAGCAGTCAAGGCCATACTCATCTTAAGAGTGTCGGCCCTCTTCCTGTCTGTGGGAAGTGATCTTTTCTTAAATAAATCTTTTCTTTCTTCGGCTCTTGATATGTTGCAAATCTTTTGTTACTCAGATCTCTGGTTACCAGCGCGCACCTCCAGCGGCTCTGGCGGTGTTGTGCCCCTCCGGACCCTCCGTCCCTAACAGAAGAGAAAGCAGGAAAGACGTAAAAAGAAGACATTTATTCTTCACAAATAGCAGAAAGCGCAGTGAACAACCTAAGCTGTGGGTCATCAGGTCTGAAACCAGTACAGGTGGAGAGGGGGTGGGGTGGGGCAAGAAAGAGCTGGTTAATTACCTTAATTAACCATGGGGACACTTGAAGATTTTCTTTCTAACATACTAAAACCCACCGATTTTTCTCAACAGGCGAGCCGGTCTGGCTGAAGGAAATGGCCTCGCCCACAGCGCCGGCTCAGAGCCACGGAGGCACCCATCCCCGCCCAAGTCCTGGAGCCTGGACCGGGCAAAGAGAGGACCGCGGAGGAACCCGAGGAGGTGGAATCCTGCGAAGCGCTGGGCGGTGTAGAGCAAGGAGGAAATGGGGCACCGACCTCGGGGACTACGGGAGCCGGCGAGGGACTTTTCAAGTCAAGGTTCAGACCGCCCGACCCGGCGAGCAAGCGCTCCCAGTTGTCAATCTCGGGCCGGGCTCACACCTTTTCCCGCACGCCTCGGGTTCCGAGCGCCTCTAGCAACCGCCTGCGATTTAAAGCGGAAGTATGCCACTTGTCCCGCCCCCCGACCAACCGTGCCCTGGTGAGGCATCGCGTTGGCCCAATCAGCTCGGCGGGAACTACCTCCAGCCAATAGAAAGCAGACACAGAAGGGCGGGCTAAAGTGGTGGCGGGCGCACGCGCAGTTGCAAGCAGGGCCCTTGGTGCTGTGGCGGTGTGGGGCGAGTCGGGTGCCGGTGGAGTCGTGTCGGTCTTCAGGATCCCAGCGTAGCCGCTGCCGCCTTCTCCTGCTCTCGCCATGTTTCTCACCCGGTCTGAGTACGACAGGTCCGTGCGGCGGAGGGAACCCGGGTCCGAGTTACGGGTGGGCAGGCCCAGGGACCGGCCGCGGCCTGGGTTCTGCCGTGTCATGGGGCGCCCCGAGTGCCCGACACCGGCCGGGCCTGCGGATCGCTCGTCCTACCCGGGCGCCCGCCGCGCTTCCCCAGGCTCGACCTGGGCAGATCGGCCGCGCTCGTCCCACTGCTGGTCCTGACTCGGGGCGGAAACGAGGCGCTCTGGTTTGTGCCGAGGAAAGAAGGCTCGGAGGGCCGGGACTCCTAGCTTCAACCCGGGGAAAACTGGGGTCAGCCTCTTCCCAGTGCATCTTTTCGCGTCTGGTGTGACTGCCTTTTTTTTTTTTTTTTTTTAAAGTTAAACGTGCCTCCTGGGAGAAGATGCAAGTGGAGACTATTTAATGGGCTCGTAGTAGGGCATCCTGTGATGTGTGCTTTCTGCAGGGACACGAAGGCAGTCTCAGCTATGGCCAGGTCATGCTGTCTGGAGTCTTTTATAGGGACCAGAACGTAGCGTGGTTTTCAAGAGATTTCTTATTATGCTGATTTCAATTGACTTAGGGTTTTTTTGTTTTTTGTTTTTCCCTGGCTTTTTAAAAGTTCAAAGCAAGCTTAAAAAAAAAACCAACTTTCAGGGCTGGGAAATGCTAGCAATGTAAAATTGTACACATTTATGCTGTAGACATTTTCACTTTCATTTTCTGTTTTGATCAGTTAAAAGTTTTCACATAGCTGTTGAGCTTTTTTAAAAGCCAGGAAAGGCAAACGTTTTCTTTGTACTAGATGGCTTGAGAAGCTGCATTTCTTGTCAAGTATCTGTTGATCCTGTCAAAGTTTTATCAGCTGGAATTACCACTTTCTAATCTGTTTTACTGACTCATAGGTGTATGCAAAGTGTTAAAACTGACATCTTTTCCTGCTGTCCTATAAAATGACTTTGTTGGTCAGTATATAGCTTCCAGAATATTGAAGAGAAATTGTCTTTGGGGGAGTTAGAGTGTGTGTGATGGAAATTGCTAACCTTATTGGGAAGCCTTTATTACATGTTGTGATCATTAACATGTATCGATTGCTTTGTTACTCATTTCTGTATCTTCCCAAGAATGCCCAAAAAATAGCCCTTTCTTTTTCTCTAAACTAATGTGCTTTCTGTGTACAAGACACTGTTCTAGGTGGTGGTCACACAGCAGTGAACAGAGTCAAGGTTATTTATTGCTCTCAGGTAGGGGACTGTCTTAAAGGATTGTTTGCAAAAGTAACTGGAGTAAGAGTCAGAAATGTACTGGAAATTCAAATCAATCCTCTGGAAGTTTTGTATGAGAGATTGCATTCAATATGTGGGGATCATAGAAAACTTCACAGAGGAGCCGATATTTAAACTAGGTCTTGAGAAAGTAGGGTTTCAGTAAATAATAGACAGTGGGAATCAGAAGTCTGAGTTAGAGTGAAGGATGAACTAAGGAGGGGAAGAGTCTGGTCTGACTGGCGCATGTGATACATGTTCAGGAACAGCAGGAGATAGTGGGAAAACAGGGTGGTGCTGGATACTGCCTACTTTTTGATACCAGGTAAGGAGTTTGGGTCTTCTTTAGTAGGCAACTGCATGCCGTTAATCTTCATTTTAAGAAGCTATATCATCACCATTGTGTATTACAGAGATAGATTGTCTGGATCAGAGGAAAGAGCAAGTCAGTGCCTGTCAGGAGGCTATTATGATAGTTAGGTGAAAGGTGTTGAGGGCACTGAGAATAGAAGGAAGCGTGATGTGTTGTTGCTCTGGAGAAGGAATTGATGGGAATTGGTATGACCTGGCGTAGGATTGGATGTGGAGAAGATGGGGAGGATTAAGTCACATCATTCAGAACTTGGGAGAAACGGGGAGGCTGGAGGTGTTTTAAAATAAAACGGAAATAGGAATGGCAGGGGATGAAGCAGGTTTTGCAAGGTGGCTGGATTTAAAGAGATATTTCAGATTGGAAAATGTTGAGTGTTGGGTGCTAGTGGAAGTGCATGATATAGGTGAAATAACCCAGGGAGACAGCAATATTTGAGAAGAGGGCCAAGAGCAGAGACCACTTGGGGAGGACATAGTAGTGCCTCACTAGAATGAAGTTTCTTTCTAAATTAGGGTGAAAAAAAGACTACAGCCACAGTGCTTTGCACTTTACGAAGTTATTTGATTCTCTGACAATTCAATACTCAATTGTCTTGTGACAAAGGTAGGACAAGTATTATTATTTTTCATTTGAGGGAATTATTAAAGCTAGCTAATGGCAGAACTAGAACTCAATCCCAGGTCTTCTGACTTCAGACTTTTCTTTCAGTGATTTTCGAACTGTTCTTTAGAGCCCTAACTTACTTCCAAATGGTCTCGGGTATTTACCTCAGGAGCAAATGGGGGCTGGAATGGTAAGATCCTCCCTCCATCCCTGATTTAGCCAGAATAATTCCCAGAAGCAGTATAGTGGAATAATTGAGAGCTTGGTCTCTAGTCAGATTGTCTAAAGCCTAATTCCAGCTCTGTCTCTTACATGCTGAATGACTTTGGGTAACTTACTTAACCTCTGTGTATCTTAACTTTTCATCTGTAAAACAGGTTTTACCCTAGATTGTTTTGAGGATTAAGTGAGTTAAATCATTTAACGGCTTATAACAGTGCCAGGCATGTGATAAATGCTCAGTAAATGTCAACTTTTATTGTTTTATATTTGGTGGTTATATATAAAATTTCTTCGAAAAATGTTTTTAAAGTGTCCATTGTGTGCTCAAAGCTTTTATGGCTAAGACCATGATTGGTGCCTCTCCTTTATAAGGATTTCCAACACACTGGAGCAAGGAAAGGTGGGAAGTGTTTCAGAGAAAAGCGGTCTGGCATGAAATTGATACAAATTTCTATTAAGGAAATAAACTAGATTAGATTAGACTTTAGGAACTACATGGATAGCAGTCTTTTGTTAAGATAGCAATACTAATTCATACAAATAAGTAGAGAAATGTACTTATGACTTTGGCGTAAAAACGAGATTAACATCAAATGCACATAATAGAAAGAAGATAAGGAAAAATGCATTTTTGGGGGGAATTGTCTGATAGGTGTAGGGTATGAATTTATCAACGGAATTGCTGAGTTGATTTAGAATTGATCAAGGTTGACTCAGGACCGGGGCAGAAAAGTCATCTGCTCTCATTTGGGAAGACTTTCTGCAGTGGGGCAAACGTATTCTCTAGAGATCCATTCCCTTGAGAAACTCTTAGCATACCAAAAACAGCTACAGCTTGTGGTGGGCAAAGGAGAGAATAACGACAACTTGTGCATCTTGTAGTCATCTGAACCTTGAGGTCAGTGTCCATGTGACTAGTTTCAATGACAATTTAAATTTCTTTTTAATTATAGGGGTGTGAATACTTTTTCTCCTGAAGGAAGATTATTTCAAGTGGAATATGCCATTGAAGCTATCAAGGTATAGTAGCAAGTAGCATGGATTTTGACATTTTGTGCGGGCTATCACTTTGCTGGCAGAACATTTGGAGTAAATAAATGTGCTCTAACGATTCTTTTAGAAAACGTTCTCGTATCTTTTTAACCAACCAATGTTAACATTTTTTACACCACAATTTGAATACTATTTCTAATAATCTACTTAAAAACATTTTCAGCAACCGGGCGTGGTGGCTCATGCCTGTAATCCTAGTACTTTGGGAGGCAGAGGAGAGAGGATTACCTGAGTCCAGAGGTTTGAGACCAACCTGGGCAACTTGGTGAGACCTTATCTCTGCAATACATGAGAAAATTAGCTGGATGTGATGGTGTGTGCCTGTAGTTCCAGCTATTTGGAAGGATCACCTGAGCCCAGCAAATAGAGGCTGCAGTGGCTGTGAGTGTGCCACTGCACTTCAGCCTGGGCAACAGAGTGAGACTCCAACTAAAAAAAAACCCACAAAAAAAAAACATTTTGAGCAGGACTGGCTATTCTCTGGGCCTACTACCTAGCTATAGACTTGGAATTTTCTTTCATCCTAGGCATTCCTTTTAATTTCCTCTTATGTTAGATCCCTTGTCTTTTTTTTTTTTTTTTTTTTTTTGAGTCAAGAATCTCACTCTTGCCCTGGCTGGAGTGCATTGTCAAGATCATAACTCTTTGAAGCCTTGACCTCCTGGACTCAAGTGATCCTTCCTTCTCAGCCTCTGAGTAGCTGGGCCTATGGGTGTCCCCTTGTCCTCCCAAAGTGCTGGGATTGCAGGTGTGAGCCATCGTTCCTGGCCCATGTCATCTTTTTTTATTTATTCACTCAATTTGGTGGAACCCGTTTTCCAGTAGTTTTATAGATTTCTAATTGCTTTTGTTTTTTTCCTCTTTTTTCATTGGTATCCTGTTCTTGTTAATGAGTGAAATACGTTATTCAATGATTTTTTTTCTAACTTTTCTTTAATTTTTTTTTTTTTTTAAGCTGGTCGGATTCTTTAGAGCTGTGTTTTTCTAACTACAGGCCTAGACCTGTTGGGGGATATTGAAATCAATTTAGTGGTCATAAGCAGCATTTCTCTTTTAAGTGGAACAGGGAAGTGAGTATCAGAATGTTTTAACCATACTATTAGTGAGGGTTTTTTTTTTGGTTTTTTTTGAGTTGGAGTCTCACTCTGTCGCTCAGACTGGAGTGCAGTGGCTGCTTCCGATCACCGCAGCCTCGGCCTGCTAGGCTCCGGCGATCCTTCCGCCTCAGCCTTCCAAGTAGCTGGAACTACAGGCGCGCGTTACCATGCCCGGCTAGTTTTTGATTTATGGTAGAGATGAGGTCTCGCCAAGTTGGCCAGGTGGGTCTCGAACCTGCAGGCTCAGGTAATCCACTCATCTCAGCCTCCCAAAGGCGCGGTATTATAGGCTGAACCACCGAGCCCGGTTGGTTTTTTTTTTTTTTTTAATGAAACTTGTCTCAGTTATGTATTTGTATTCCTTTTGGGGTTTTAGTTATGGTATCAAATGTATTTCTTTGTGGATTTTGGCTAAAAACTTTGAAAACCACTGCTTTTGAGAAAACTGCCTCTTCTCCTTTCACGCTGGGAGGGTATTTCTGGCTGCTGGCTTTGAGAGCTAAGTGGAGAAAGAAGGCTGGTGTTCTTAACATTAGGTTTATGAATTTTTACTTAATTCTTTAGTTTTCAGGATAGTGCTCCTGCCTTAGACTGTGCTTGGTGTCCCCACTACAAAGACCCTCTATTTTACTTTCTTCAGGGGAATAAGTCTGGAATATTCTGCAGGAGTAGAGGTGAGGTGAGGGGTCCAGTTTTTCAGCAGAGAGAAACGGATGTGGGAGGCTATTTCATTTTCTTTTTCCTTTTTCTTTTTTTTTAATTTGAGACAGGGTCTTGCTCTGGTGCCCAGGCTGGAGTACAGTGACATAGTCATGGCTTATCGCAGCCTTGACGTTATGAAGCAGTGCTCCTACCTGGGCCTTCCAAGTAGCTGGTACTATAGGTACATGCCACCTCGCCTGGCTAATTTTTTCTTGTGTGTGTGTGTGTAGACAGGGTTTTGCTACGTTGCCCAGGCTGGTCTCAAACTCCTGGCCAAAAGCAATTCTTCTGCCTCAGACTCCCAAAGTGCTGGGATTACAGCATGCCTAGCCGAGGCATGGAATTACCATGCCTAACGGAGCCTATTTCTTCAGGACATTGAACTGTCTTGCAATTTTCTTTTTTTTTTTGAGTTGGAGTCTCACTCTGTTGCCCAGACTGGAGGGCAGTGGCCACTCCCAGCCACCGCAGCCTCGACCTGCTGGACTCTGGCGATCCTTCCGCCTCAGCCTTCCGAGTAGCCGGAATTACAGGCATGTGCTACCACGCCCGGCTGATTTTTTGATTTATTGTAGAGATGAGGTCTTGCTGCCCAGGTGGGTCTTGAACCCGCGGGCTCAGGCAGTCCACTCACCTCATCCTCCCAAAGGCGTGGGATTACAGGCTGAGCCACTGAGCCCGGCTTGTCTTGCAATTTTTAGCTCCTCGTTCATTTCCATTTCCAGAGGTCCTAGTTTCCACTGTTTCCTTTTTGGGGGTCCTGTGAGAAAAGTCAGGTTGTTTCTTGAATTTCTTTTTTTTTTTTTTTTTGAGCTGGAGTCTCACTCTGTCGCCCAGACTGGAGTGCAGTGGCCGCTCCCGGCCACCGCAGCCTCAACCTGCTGGGCTCCGGCGATCCTTCCGCCTCAGCCTTCCTAGTAGCTGGAACTACAGGTGCGCACTACCACAGCCGGCTGATTTTTTGATTTATTGTAGAGATGAGGTCTCGCCAAGTTGCCTAGGTGGGTCTCGAACCCGCAGGCTCAGGCAATCCACTCACCTCAGCCTCCCAAAACTCTGGGATTACAGGCTGAGCCACCGAACCCGGCTTGTTTCTTGACTTTCTTTACTGCTGGTTTAGGATTTGGATTTCTCAGGTCTGCTTAAGAATTATCACTAACCAACCTATCTTCTTCCTAGCTTCAAAATTTTGTTGCTATGTCTTTTTCCATTCTCTTTGTTTTAGTGGATTTAATCTTACATTAACAGACTTGAGGATGGAGTGAAGCTAATGTGTATTTTCAATCTATACCTTTAACTAGAAGGATTGGCACTCATTTGTTACATGAAATTTTTTGACAGTTCATCTCCTATAGTTATACATGTATCTGTTGATTAAGAAAATACATGATAAAAAAGTGGTATACATTTAATAACACTTCTAAATAGAGTTACAACTTTACACATTTGAAAAATAATGTATATGTGTGAGAGATATGATCATTCATTCACTCTGCAGACATGTTAAGTAAGTTATACATAAAGATTCATGGAATTCTTTGGAAATCTTTGTAATATTCACACTTGGCAGTGATTGCTTTGCCAAACTAAGTATAATGTGAATTCAGAGCAGAAAGCGTCAGGGTAGGGGACAATGTGGCTTGGGCTATACTTAAAGGATTTTGTTGGAGAATAATCAGTAATGATGTTGGTAGGGAAAAGTGGCATCAGGTTATGAAAACTCTGAAAGCTTATTTGGATTTTATGTTATAGGCAATATAGGGAGATGTTACTTCTTGAGAGAAGGAGAAATATAATAGCTTTTTTTTTTTAGATGGGGTCTCACTATGTCATGCAGGTTGGACTGCAATGGCACAGTCATAGCTCACTGCAGCTTCAACTTGGGCTCAAGCGATCCTCCCTTCTCAGCTTCCTGAGTAGCTGGGACTACAGGCACACATACCACACCTGGCTAATTTTTTTGATTTTTTGTAGAGATGAGGTCTTGCTTTGTTACCCAGGCTGGTATTGAACTCCTGGACTCAAGCAGTCCTCCCTCCTTGGCCTCCCAAAATGCTGGGAGTACAAGTGTGAACCACTGTGCTTGACCTATAATAGCGTTTTGTTAGATCATTAGGGCTGTAACTTGAAAGATACACTGGGGGAGAGAGATTAAAAATGAGAGGTGGCCGGGCTCGGTGGCTCAGCCTGTAATCCTAGCACTTTGGGAGGCCAAGGTAAGTGGATTGCCTGAGCTTGCGGGTTCGAGACCCACCCGGGCAACTTGGTGAGACCTCATTTCTACAATAAATAAAAAAAATCAGCCGGGCGTGGTAGTGCACGCCTGTAATTCCAGCTACTTGGAAGGCTGAGGCGGAAGGATCGCTGGAGCCCAGCGAGTTGAAGCTGCGGTGGTCGGGAACGTGTCACACTGCACTCCAGTCTGGGTGACGGAGTGAGACTCCAACTCAAAAAAAAAAAAATGAGAGGATATTGAAGTAATCTAGGCATATAATAAGAATAGCATTTGTTCATTTATTATGTGGTAGGTACCATTTAAAGCATTTTATGTATTAATGTGTTTACTCTTCTTGATGTGGGTTTTGTTACTATCATTATCCTCATTTTGCAGGAAGCAGGCATAGAGAGGTAGATGACTGGGTGTTATTGTGGAGATTAAGAGGTGAATTTAAAGTATATTGTGGACTGCTGGTGACCTTGAATGATTAATATTTTTATGTTATTGGTGGTGACAGTGGTGTATTTTTCCTTTCCTTTTCTTCTTTCCCTCCCTTCTCTTTCCCTTCCTTTTCTCTCTGCCTTCCTTCCTTCCTTCCTTCTTTTATTACTTTTCTGGAGGTCATAAAGGTTTGGGGGATATCACTTCTTGGGACAGACCAAGAAAAATAGCAGAGGTGAAAAGAAACCAGGTCTGTGTTTAAAACTTTAGAGTCCTCCCTCCCCCCAAATATTGGCATTTAGAGAGTGGCTTTTTCAGATGTTTTCTTTGTTGAACTTGCTCTTTAGAAGCACACAATTCTGTAAATCCATGTTCTTGCTGTTATTAAGAACTGTATATTACGTATTAGATGCTCCTTTTTTTCTCTGCATATAGATATGGTCGATTGAAGCTTCTGTCTTGTGAAGACAGATAACTGTCTGGTGAGTATGTGAGACTGTTCTTTGACCTGTACTTGATAATCATAGTGTGTTTCTCTTTAGCTTGGTTCTACAGCCATTGGGATCCAGACATCAGAGGGTGTGTGCCTAGCTGTGGAAAAGAGAATCACCTCCCCACTCATGGAGCCTAGCAGCATTGAGAAAATTGTAGAGATTGATGCTCACATAGGTAAGGAGTAGAGGAAAGCTGTTCTGTAGGATCTGGCCTGGGTTCATTAGTTCTCTATGAGGTTCCAAGGGAGGTTCACAAGGGGAACACCTTATCTCCTTGTTAGCTGTCATTTTCCGGGCAGTAGGCTGGAATGCATACATTTAGATTTTAAACATTTTATAGATTTACATTTCCTTAACCTATCAGTCATCTAATTAATGAGACATTGATAAAATAATTCATCTCTTAAAGGGACATCAAGCAAGTGCCATGGTGAGTCTGGGGTTTGATATTCTCTCTTATAGATATAGAAACATATTTACTCTATTAAGATTGGAACATTGTGTCTACTTTATCTCAAGTCACCTGTCTTTTGGAAGTAGTTCAGTGTCACTTCATTCAGCAAATTGAGAACCTACAGTGTGCCAGACATTGTGTTAGACACCAGGGGTACACAGAGGATAAAACACAGTCCTTGTTTTCCAGGAGCATACAGTCTCATCATGGTGTTGAACATGTGAATAAGTAGATGCAATTACGTGACATGTATTAAGAAAGACTCGTGTATGCTCAGTAGGGGTCCAAAGGAGGAAATAATTAGTTTTGCCAGGGGGAGGTGGTCAGTGGTAGCAGGACTTAGAATTCCATGAAAATGATGTTTGAACGGAGTTTAACTCTGAAAGATAAGTGTTTACCGGTCGAGACTTCCTTGGTGTATACCCAAGGAAGTGTCTGGGTATATATAGCAAGGGAGAGAGTATTCTAGTCAGAGGGAATAGAAATGACTGAAGCCATGGCAATGTAAAATACAAAATACCATGGCATAAGGGACATAAACTATGGCAAGCAATGATCCTTTCGCATCATTGGGAAAGGTTTTAAGTGATGAGGTAATATGATCCCATTAGAATTTTAGAAAGGCTATTGTGATGACAATGTTAAAGGTAGACTAAGGAGGGCTGAGCCTGGAGGTAGGGAGGCCAGTTAAGAAACTTTTGTAATAGTCCAAACAAACCAAGGCAGTGGCCAGAGAATGGAGAGGGAGGAACTAAGGAAGATGGGGTCTAGATGGGAAACAAGTTGAGTGTGAAATAGTCAAGTGGATATATTAAGGGAGTCATTTGACTTTATATGTCCAAAATTTGTGAGAGAAACTTAGGTTGGAGATTTAGATTTTAGTCATGGCATGTAAAGTAATAGTTACAGCCATAATCTTGGCATCTTGGACCATCAGGCAAACTTTCTCTCCAGTGCAACTAGTTGGTTTGAGTTTGGGACAGGGTGGAGCAAGCCTTTTGATTTTCTTCTAGGGCCTTCCACTGTAGCCCATAGTGAGATGGTTTTCTTTTCCTTGTTTCTCAGGTTGGGGCGTTAGTGTCTGCTTAGCTTGAAAATGTATCATGTTCTACAGAAAGTGCTAAAGGAATGGTTAGGATGTAATATGTGGAATTTTATGTTTGGCTAGCCGCTTTTCTCGGTCTTCTATCTTATTATCTGGACTTCTGTGTCATTGTGGATGGTTTTTTCTTTGTAACACTATTATACTTGGATTAGTGCAGATCATTTCCCATCTGATCTACTGGGTATAATGCCATGGAATTGCTGGCTGCCATGCTTCCACTCTAAAGTTTCAGGATTTCCTGAGTGGTTGAAAGAGTTCTATAAGGATTTGGCCACTGGGTCACTGTTGCTTTTACATTTGCAGGTTGTGCCATGAGTGGGCTAATTGCTGATGCTAAGACTTTAATTGATAAAGCCAGAGTGGAGACACAGGTAAAATTGGCATCATCTTCTTTTTACCATGGTGCTTGAGTTCCTTGTTTAGGTTCACTTACAATGAGATGATCTAGCTGCCTGAGCTGTATTTCAGGTTTGTCAATATTAGAGTGGCTCTTGGGAGTTATTTTAGGTAGAAATCCCCAGTTGTAACTTTCTGGAACTTGGAGTTTAGTCGTCCAACAGTTGCAGCTTTAAGGAAGCTCTGGTCAATAGTGCTGACAGTCTCTTGCTTTTTTGGATTTGCCTTATATAAAGCATGCATTGTGCTGCATTCTGTTTCCTACTTGACTTTCTGAGGGAGCACCGTGACAGGAGGTGGACTTAGTTAAAGGACATTCTCCCCCACAATTGCCTTTGCTGCCAGGCTTGCAAGTAACAGCTCTCTCTGGTAAGTTGTACCAGATGACGAATACTGGTCAGGGATGCTGATTTCTTTTTCTTTTTTCTTTTTTTTTAACTGAGTACCTGCCTGGAGAGTAGGCTAGTAAGAAAAAAAAATCTCATGGTAAAAAATTTTTTGTACTTATTTACAAATTTGCTGTCAGTACTTATGTAAGAATAAGTCATTTAACTTCAACATGAATAGAGTAAGATAGGGTCTTGAGGGAAGGTGGCACTTGGCTGTCAGCATTTACTTTGTAAAAAGAATAAACTTGGTGCTTTGAGGGGTTCACCCTGTTTTTCAAGGGAGTAATTGTCTAGTCCCTCATTGGCTAGAGACCTTTTGGTATGTTTATTTCCAGAGCTAGTTCTCTTCCTCATGCAGTCCCAAGTTCTTGTGTTTAGTATTAATTAAGAAAAACACACTTAGCCTTCCATTTTCGGCCACAGCACAGGGATGTGTGTAGGAGCTGGTGGCTACTTGACCTCCTTTTCACTAGAAGGATGCACCATGCTTTGCTTTTTTTTAGAACCATTGGTTCACCTACAATGAGACGATGACAGTGGAGAGTGTGACTCAGGCTGTGTCCAATCTAGCTCTGCAGTTTGGAGAAGAAGATGCAGATCCAGGTGCCATGGTGAGTCTGACGCTTGTGTCAAGTTTTCTTACTGTTCTATGGGGCTTAAGACATTTGGCCTTTGAACGTAACTTTCCCAGCCCCCTCACCTCTCTTGCTTCATAGCCTTTATCTTAATACCTCCTACTTTTTGGTTCTAGTCTCGTCCCTTTGGAGTAGCACTGTTATTTGGAGGAGTTGATGAGAAAGGACCCCAGCTGTAAGTACCATTTTGCTGGTTTTTTTCCTGCTTTGGGGGAGGGGGTCAGTTATTTTAATTTGTGGTGGGGATAGTTTAAATCAAATGAGAAGATCATTGCAGAGTATTAGCTGGGCTTGATGGTGCACATATGTAGTCCCAGCTACTTGGGAAACTGAGGTGGGAGGATTACTTGAGCTCAGGAGTTTGAGGCTGTAGTAGGCTATGATTGTGCCACTGCACTCCAGCCTGGGAGACAGACACCCTGTGTCTTAAAAAAAAAATAAGAGAGAGAGATTATTGCAGAGTTATTTTATTATTATTATTATTATTTTCCTCTTTTAATTTTTATTTAAAATTGTGGGGTACAATTCAGGGCTAGGTATACAAATATTCACCGCGCAGGTACTCTGCAGAGTTATTTTAAAAGTAAAGGCTTCCAGCGCTAAAGTTCAGTGATTCTGTATTTATACAAATCTGGGGATTTCATGAAGAACTCCCCTGTTAGAACAATTCTGGCAAGAATTAGAAGTAACTTTGTTACTATAGTCAGGGTATGTCTCAGAGCTTTACGCTGGAATGTTGATCTGATCCTTATCTTCAAATATTACTAAGATAGGCATCCACAATTGCCATATGTATATATACTATACTACTTTTTCTTCTAAATCCCTAAGGAAGTTACTAATTTTCTTAAATGTTTTTTAAGCACTGGTTTCTCTTGACATAGAACATCTTTTGGATCTGTGCCTCAGTATTTCATTCTGGCTTCAGGGCTAAGCATTTAAGCTTTTTTTTAGTGAGATGTTTGTTACATAAAGTGCCACTACTCTTAAGCATATATCCGCTTCTTTTTGGGTGTTCTACAGGTTTCATATGGACCCATCGGGGACCTTTGTACAGTGTGATGCCCGAGCAATTGGCTCTGCTTCAGAGGGTGCCCAGAGCTCCTTGCAAGAAGTTTACCACAAGGTAATTAAGCAGTCTCACAACTTTCATTATTATTTTTTAAACCAAGGTATAATTTACATATAATGAAATGTGGAGAACAGGTCGCGAGTAATATTATAGAGTTATTTTAAAAAGAACGGCTTCCAGTACTGAAGTTCAAGGATTCTGTGCTGTTTATACAAATCTGGGGATTCCACGAAGAACTGCTCTGTCGGAACCAGTGTTTTGTGGCTGATAATATTATTTTGTGACTCAAAATAAGGCATTTTTTTCTTTGAATAAGTGTATTCTACTTATTTGCCATTTACTTGAGTTTTGGAGATACTTGTAAAGCACTGTACTAATTAAGAAATTTGATATATTAATATTTGCTAAATTATTTCTTCAGTGAGATAAAGGGGAACTCTTTGAAGGAAGGAGGGATTCTGTACAACTAGTGGCTCATCTTCTCATCTTCTTTATTTCAAGTCTATGACTCTGAAAGAAGCCATCAAATCTTCACTTATCATCCTCAAACAAGTAATGGAGGAGAAGTTGAATGCAACTAACATAGAGGTATTTTTCTATTTTATTTTATTTTATTTTCATGTTGTTTTCTCTTTAAGAGACAGGGTTTCGCTTTGTTGCCCAGGCTGGTGTTAAACTCCTAGCCTCAAGCAATCCTCCCACCTCAGCCTCTTGAGCAGCTAGCTATTTTATTGCTTTTTTATTCAGCTTTCATAGCTCCCATTGCTGAAGATTGAATAGATCAAGAAAAATCACATCTGTATGTGTTGAGTTTTTAAGAAACTGATAGTCTTTGAGTCACAAACAGCTTTAGTAAAGTGGTGGTGGCAGAAACCAAAATTCAATGATTTTAAGAGTGAAAGGGAGGTGATGAAATGGAGTAAACAAGAGTATGCTGCTTTCTCCAGAAGTTTGATTAGTGTCCTCAGAGGGCAGCTCTAAAGGAAAGAATTTATATCTTTTTAAGGATGAGGAGAGTCTTGGAAGTACTTTTGTAACTGGAGAGGAAACTAATGAATAGAAAAGTGTCAAAAGAAACAAAAGGAGAGGTTAAGATAGTGATGGGAAAGTTATATAAGAGGGAAAGCATGATATACATGAAAGAACTGGTTTTGAAAAGTAAAAGTCATTTAGCATCATACAAGTACCCATTATATGGCAGGTACTGTGCTAGATGTCAGGGATACAGACACAGGAAATCCAATTCCTCCTCAAATAGTATACTAGATAGTGTGTGGGGCATACAGATAGTAAGAGCTTGGGTGATACTTCAGTAATAGTTGTAAGAGCAGACTTCCGTGAGAACATGGCTTAGGCTAGGGCATCAGGAAAGCTTCCAGGAAAGAGTGATGTCTGAAGAAGGAACAGAAAGGCATTCCAGGAAGAGGGAAGAGCATTTGCAAAGTCTCAAAGATGTAAAAATAACAATGTGCATAAAAGGAAACTTTGAGGGTTTTGTCTGATGACTGGGGTGTGGGGTGTATGTAGTGTAAGGGAATAGCAAGAGATGAGCCTGGAGAGGCATGGATCGGATTCTGTGTTTTTTCTAGAATGCTAAGAGCAAATAGGAGAAAAGAAAGTAGTGATATGTAAAGATAGGTGGGTTTGGGGTAAATTGGGAGAGTTGTCCTATACTTCCCTGGTTTTTCCCTGGTGATTGTTAGATCATCTGCTGAGGGTAGGAAAATGCAACAATGAAATTAAGGAAATATTTGGAAGAGTCATTGTGGACAGTGAAAAGGGAAGACAAGGATGAGTAAAAGGATTGCTAGGCCACATTAAAATACTAGATGAGGCTAGAATTGCCACAGAGATTGTTCTAAAAAGTCAGGATAGAGGTGACCCTTGGAGACATGGTATGTTTGTGTATTATATTGCAATTAAAAATTTTTAAAGATTAACTGAGGCCATAATTATAAATCAGTAATCAAAGCAGTCAGCACTTACTGGATATTTGTCAGCCATGCTAGTGAGAAAATGGGTGATTGGATTAATCCCTGGTAGAGGATTGACCAGTTAACAGAAGAATGGAGAGTCCTGAAGAGTGTCGTTGCTGAATGTCTCACCAAGAGAGCCAGGTTTTGTAGGCTGCCACGAAAGGAGCAAGATGGGATACTAAAATAGGAGACTGGCCTTAGATGGTACGGGGGGTTCTGAAAAGAAATGTTTGAGTGAAGATAGTGGGGGGTGGTTGGCTTGCTCCCTGAGCAGTAATGGAGAGAAAGGGGTCTAACAAGCTTCCTCAGTGGAAAAACTTACTTCATAAATATGGTGTTTTTTCACTTTCCTAACAAGATTTGAAAATACTTCCCCTTCAGGTCAGTCTCTGAGACATGAGGTGTGCAGCATCTGCAATGCTACGCCCATCTGACCCTTAGGGATTTTATCAGTACCTTTCTAGGACTTTGTTTTCTTCGGTCCTAGTTGAGACCGGGTCTTGGCATTTCTAAACATCTCCCTGCCACTCTGGGAAATTCAAATGTAACTTTGTTGATTTCACGTGAAGGCTCTATGGCCTGTTTGGTTCACCTGAAACTGCAAAGATATTTTATAGTTCATTCCATTTCAGTGTCACTACAGTGTTGCTTTGAAAAGAGCATCAGTTGTGTCTCCAGGCTCTATCATGGACCACATCCACCTCCTGGCTATAGTTTTCTTCACATTAAAGAAGGGTACTTCTGCTTGTCCAAGACTTGCCACTCTGCTAGAGCTCTAGCTAATGGTCTCCAAACCTGTCTGTCCGGGAGAGTCTCGGAAACGAGGCCCAGAAGCCGGTATTTTGAAAGAGCCTCAGGACGGGCTTTTGGGGCCTCTGCCCTGGAGCTTTCCTCCTCCCTCTCCCCCGTCCTCCCTCCATCCGCTGCCCCTTGGGCCTCCAGCCTCTAGGAGCTGCTTCCCCAGAAAAGGAAAACAGCTGAGTACCTCTTGCTTTAAACAGCAGAATAACCCTTTCTTAACAACTCCCTCTACCTGGTGTCCTGTCTTTTTTGAAAAGTCAGCTTTGTTGAGCTGTAATTTACATACCGTAAAATACCCCTATTTAAAAATAGTATATGGTTTGGTGAATTTTGATAAATGTATAACCCCTGTATCTCCCAGCACAATTAAAGTATCCAACATTTCTGTCCTCCTAAAAGTTCCCTCAGGTCCCTTCGTAGTCGCTCTTCCACCGCCGACCTGCTTTTTGTCGCTATAGATCAGTTTTGTTTTAGAGTTTCACATAAATGGAGGCATGCGGTGCATACTTTTGTGTGTCTAGTTTTTTTCACTCAGCATAATGGGTTTTGGATCCGTCCGTACTGTGTGTATTAGTTGCCGGTTACATTGATGAGTGCTGCTTCACCCCCTCTCTTTTTTAGCCTTTATTGCCAAATCTTTTCCAAACAGAATCTATATTCATTATCTCCACCACCTCACCTCTCGTTTATTCCTCAGTCACTACCTTTTTTTTCAGTTTTTTTTTTTTTTTTTTTACTGTACTGTTTGGGAACTATTAATTTGACCTTCTGAAGCATTCACCTCAAATTTGACGATTCTAAAATGAAAATCCTTGACTGGGTGCAGTGTTTCACACCTGTAACCCCAGCATTTTGAGAGGCATAGGTGAGAGGATTGCCTGAGCCCAGGGGTTCAAGACCAGCCTGGGCAACTTGTAGAGACCTTGTCTCTATAATAAATTTTTAAAAATCAACCAGGTGTGGTGGCATGCACCTGTGTTTTCAGCTACTTGGAAGGCTGAGGTGGAAGGATCACCTGAGCCTAGCAGGTTGAGGCTGTGGAGGCTGTGAGCGTGCCACTGCACTCCAACCTGGGTGACAGAGTGAGATTCTGACTCAAAAAAGAAAATTAAAAATACAATTAAAATTATTATCTTCCTGAAAACCGTTTCATTTTCCCATATTTCTAATCCTGTTTGATGCCATCCCCAGTGGACTTGTCATTCACTCCAGAAACCTGAAAGACTTTGACTCCTTTCCTTCCCTAAGTCTTTAAAAATAACTCTCAAGCCAATGCCCCTTCTCCATCCCTACTTCCGGTGCCTTTTTTTGTTCAGGTCCCCTGCTGTCTTTCCCCTTACTTGCATATTTTCAGAGGTCTCCTAACCAGTCTTCCTGCCTTGGCCTCCTCCATTTCAGTCCCTTTTTTCCTCATTGTGCTACTAGTGTGGATTTTCTAATCTACATCTAATCTTAATTGTTTCCACATAAGAAATCTTTTCTGACTTCTACTGTCTATGAGATAAATTCCAAAATTCTTTTCATAGAATGATAATTCACTTCTTCCTAAGTCATATGTTTAACCTGTTAGACACTTTGCTAAGCATTGTACATGCAATTATTTCTGCTAATCCTCACAACAACTCTATGACATAGATATTCCTATCTCCACTTTACAGAGAAGGAAACTTCGGCTTTGAGAGGGTAGGGCCTTGCCCAAAATAACAACTGGTAAATGATGGGGTCAAAGTTCGAATCCAGGTCTAATTTTAGGTCCTGTACTTTTAACCATTTTAATATACTGTCTCATATGAGCTCTGACCTTCTACTCCCTATCCATCTCATATCCTGTGTGCAGCCTCTGCTCTAACTATTTAGAATTACTGTCAGTTTCTGCAGGTGTATTATGTCATTTCAGCTTCTGTATGTTTGTACCTTCTGTCTGCCCTTCCTCTCCTGCCTGTCCAACCCACTCTTGCCATGCTTTGATGTACAGCTCAGAGGTCAACTGCCCCAGATCACGCTTTTCAATTTCTTAGCTGTTATAACACCTGACCCTGAGAGTATTTGGCACCTGGAGCCCTCAGTAAATAAGAAAGAGACTCTCTTCATCTTTGAATCCAGAGTCCCTCATACAGGTGTAACTAGTACACAGGTGCTGAGTAATTACTTATTAATTACACAGAGGCTTTTATGAAAGTAAAGTGAGATAATAGATAGAAAAGTAAGGAATTCTTTTTACTCACTTAGTGATGAGCAGCTTTCTGAAGGCAGTACTTGGTTCAGCTCCTGTTGATTTGCGTCCTGATTTTATAAGATTGTTCTGTTCAGTTTGCTCAGCTTTTTTTTTTTTTAAACCCCTGCAATGTTTTGGGAGGGCTAGCCTGTGACCCATGGGTGAAATTCTGTAGACCCTCCCTCTTCACTAGTTTATTGACCTTACATCTCTGTCTTCATGTCATTGATTATCAAATAAAGGTGTTATACCTTAAGAGAAGCAGTAATATCATTTATATTTTTAAATGTCCTTGGAATATGTAGTAAACTAATTGTTTACATGCAGTTTGCAAATATAGTTGGGATTCTTCTGACATTTTATGTAATTGATATATCTTCTGGGAGAATCTAGAGAAGAGAACATTTTTTTTTTTTAGTTTGTTCCCAGACCTACATCTTCAGATGTCTTAAGATCTGTGCAGCAGTCTTTTTAGAGGAGGCAGAGAATAATAAACATCATATAACTGGATTTAGATGAGGCAGAATAATAAACATCATATAGCTGGATTATGCTAATTCTGACAGTTTTGAATTATATTATCAGTAATGAATATTTTTTTAAAAATACCCTAGTGTGTTTAATTTTAAAATTGAAAAATAGAATGAAAATACAAGGAAATGACATTTAAAACAAATTAAACAGAAAGCTTTTAAGCATATGTGAGGTAGCGCCTATTCCTTAATATTTCCCCCAAAACATAGGATTATGTGATCAGCAGAGATAATGGAAAGCCTTGTAGTTTTAGTTAAATTTGAAATTGACCATCTTATGACCCTAGTTTTTTTTCATTGCTTAAATAGATTATAATCTGGACTGCTGGTTATTACTGATATCTTCAGTTACAACTGATTTGCTATGCCTGTGTTAATGGAATCTTTCATGGCCAGTTCTTTTAAAAAGCAAAACAAACTTTCTTGTTAAGTTGCCACATGGGCAATTTTAGAGAAAATATCTAACAATAATGATTAGTTGGTGCATTAGGTTCTAGGGATTGTTCTAAGCACTTTACATATATTAACATTTAATTCTCACAACTACTCTATAAGTTAGGTATTATTATTGCCCTCATTTTATTTTATTTATTTATTTATTTATTTTTTTTAAGTTGGAGTCTCATTCTGTCGCCCAGACTGGAGTGCAGTGGCTGCTCCCGGCCACCGCAGCCTCGACCTACTGGGCTCCTTCCGCCTCAGCCTTCCAAGTAGCCGAAATTATAGGCATGCGCTACCATGCCCGGCCGATTTTTGATTTATTGTAGAGATGAGGTCTCACCAAGTTGCCCAGGCGGGTCTTGAACCCGCGGGGTCAGGCAATCCACTCACCTCAGCCTCCCAAAGGCGCAGGATTACAGGTTGAGCCACCGAGCCCGGCTTGCCCTCATTTTAAAGATGAGGAAATAGAGGCACATAGTGCCGGAAGTCACACACACAAGCTCAACTTTTTTTTTTTTTTTGAGTTGGAGTCTCACTCTGTCGCCCAGACTGGAGTGCAGTGGCCGCTCCCGGCCACCGCAGCCTCGACCTGCTGGGCTCCGGCGATCCTTCCGCCTCAGCCTTCCGAGTAGCCAGAATTACAGGCATGCGCTACCATGCCCCGCTGATTTTTTTATTTATTGTAGAGATGAGGTCTCGCTGCCCAGGCAGGTCTCGAACCCACGGGCTCAGGCAATCCACTCACCTCAGCCTCCCAAAGGCACAGGATTATAATAGGCTGAGCCACCGAGCCCGGCTCAAGCTCAACTTTTAAGTGTATAAATATATTTCTAAAGAAATCTTAACAGAGAAAAGTACTGACTCCATGTACTTTACTGCTGCTTTTGTGATTCTTGTTGAAGTAACTTCAAGAATTGACAGTGATGCCAGGCACTTGGTTAACTTTTTTGTAGTGAGTTCAGTTAACCTCAAAATAGAAAATTTGGTCAATAAGCATTTTTATTTTGGAGCCAGAGTGCTATTTTAGGGACCTGCTGCCTGAAAAGGATATCCTTGGGACAGCAGATCCCTCAGTTCCTAAGGAACAGCTGCATCACCAACGCAGCTTCTCTTGACCATGCCGGGGCCACCAGCAGGGCAATTGAGCCCAGCTTATTAACCCTTCTCTGCTTTCTTTCCAGCTAGCCACAGTGCAGCCTGGCCAGAATTTCCACATGTTCACAAAGGAAGAACTGGAAGAGGTTATCAAGGACATTTAAGGAAGCGTGATCCTCAGAACTTCTGTGGGACAATTTCAGTTCTAGTTGCCCATAAATTTTATTTCCAGCTCCTGCTCCTAATCACCGTAAATTTTATTTCCAGCTTTTGTTCCTTGGAAAATCTTGAGTGTATTTGCATTTTTTAAATGATGTCTGTACATAAAGGCAGTTCTGAAATAAAGAAAATTTTAAAATATTTGTTAATAGGCTATTCTCTTATCATGCAGTCTTTTGTTTGAAATGCATATGTTAGCAGGTAAAAGATAGTGGTACTAATACCCCTATCCTATGAGAGTGTTTGTTTTAAAACTGTTTTAGTGACTGTACAACAGAATCAGAATTATCCATGAATCTCTTGGTGTTGGCAAATGAACCCAAATTAGTCCAGCTCCTCCTAGTGGCTACTAGATATTAATACCACTACAGATCCATTTCAGTCCTATGGTTTCTCTTGAGTAAATATGTATTTTTGCTTCTTTCCTTATATGAAGGAGATGCTATTAACTGACCATTAAAAAACAGACTTTGAGGTCTTCCTCAAAACACTGATGGGTTGGAGTAAGCCACCTACACTGTTGTACCAGTTCTTGGTCTTGATAGACGATTTGGACAGAGATTTCTGCCATCCCCTCCCCTTTTTTCTTTGGTGATGTTAAGGACTACAAAATAATTAAATTAGTGATCTTGGCCTCACTGGCAATCAATTGTAAATCTCATCCATATCAGTAAGAGAATTGTAAAAATCAGAAGTGGTTTACATCACACTATGGAGTGTATCATGAACTTCCCCCATTAAAGCTGCCATCCATGTAATTGGTTGAGATTGTTTAGAGACTCATTCTATCTGGGCCTCAAACATGACCATAGGAAGTAGGTATCATCACTACTTAACAGATGAAAAATCTAAGCTGTGTGCCCATGGACACACAAAATTAAGCTTTTGGGACTTGAACAACTCAGCTTTTCTTGTTTCAAATCACTCGCTCTTGAGTAATAGGGAAATCTGAAATGTACTTTCATTATCCACAACATAGCTAATCCACATGAGTGATACCAAATTGATTTAATTCACCAAAGAGAACCCCAGAATTACCTATTAACATGTGTAGGGAGTTGTACTCGGTGATGTTAAACAATGACTGAGTAGGCTGAATTCATACTGTGTTTCAGTAAAAATCAATTTGTGCTTATATACAATTTGGAAGCTGCAATGACAGAACATTAGGAAGAAAGGAATTTTGCCATATATATAACACATATAAGGAAAATAGAGAACTATGGTGTAGTGTTACTGATGTTTCAGAGATTTCTAGTGATTTTAACCCTGTTATTAAATATGGCATGTTGATTAGGAGATTCGATTCTCTCATCCCTTTGTTTTCTTAAATCGTAATAGAAAACACCACTGAAAATCCTTACTCAACTTCTACTTACTCATTTATCAAATTTATCGAGCATCTACCTATGATATGCAAAGTAATGCATTATTGGGGATAGAGCTGTGAAAATGCTCCTATGAAACTCATGTCTTCTAGAGGGGGGACCCAAACAATAAACAATATTCTTTTTTACGTTAATACAGAAATAAAACAAGCATATGCTCTTTGGGGGAGAGGTGAGGTAGGTCTGAAGCACACACATTGCACAGGGGAAAAACCCCACATTCTAGGGAGTAACCCTTAGCCTCCCTCTTCACTTCAACTCAGACTGTTCTCCCTCCCACTGACTGGGCAGTGTATTTGTACCTTACACTGTAACTGGTAAAACAGCAAATTTCATGCCCTTTAATGTGCATTCTTCAAAGAGGTAGAACTTGGATTTTTTTTGTAGAAATTAAAACAAGCTCTCTTCTTGTGTCAAAGAAATATTACTAGGAAAACAATGGTTTTGCGATTTGCAATTGCAATGTCCATCTTTCTGCCATAGACTTTATCTTGGAGAAAGGTATGCTTTTTTAGTAAGATAATTTACATATTTTCATCCTGCAAATTAGGTGAGATCTTAACGTGCATTATTTCACAAAGAACTGACAAGGTGTAACTTCCATATTTAGTGTCAGTGCCATTAGATAAAATTGAAATACTAAAACAATCTATTGACTCAGTTTTTCAGTGCCATATGCAAGCTTCCATGTCCCTAGCTGCTGGTAAGTTTTGTTGTTGTTTGAGTCAGGAGTCTCACTCCATTGCCCAGGCTAGAGTGCATTGGTATGCTCATGGCCACCCCAGCGTCGTCCTGCTGGGCTCCGGCGATCCTTCCGTCTCAGTCTTCCAAGTAGCCGGAACTACAGGTGCGTGCTACCACGCCCGGCTAAAATTTGATTTATTGTACAGATGAGGTCTTGCCAAGTTGCCGGGCTGGTCTTGAACACTTGGGCTCAGGCAATCCACTGGCCTCGACTTCCCAAAGTGCTGGGATTACGGGCCTGAGGGTGAGTTTGAGGAAGGAAATATATAGCAATTGTAAGCATATGATAACGAAAAGAAACATTAAAAAGTGAAGCAACAGGTAATTGCAACACAGTTTAAAAGCGTTTGGTAGTTTCTCCAGGAGATGGCACTGTTGAGTTGGCTTTCTTCTTTTCAGAAGGTTAAGACAATAGACCATTCATCTTTGTGTCACCCAAACAAAGAAATATTCCTTTATAGGCCCTCTTCTCCCCACAACTAATCACATGCTACTGGAACTGACAGTCTTGTGATCTACTCCATAGCTGGCATCAATTTAAAAAATAATCTATTTTTCAAAATAATCTGATGATACACAGTAGTTATGGAAAGCAACACATTGTTCATTAGTTTTCATCAGCTTTATCTTGTCAGTCTAGTTGCTGAGAACTTGAAGGACTATTTTAGTGACTTTCCCATCCAGCTCAGATGACATCCACAAACATTTTTCACTTCTCATGTCTTACTATAGTTGCTTTGGAAAAGATGTAAAATTGTAAGTCTTCTTGTTTGCAGGTTAATATGACCAGAAGTATTTTAATGTAAATACTGAGTTGGGTGCACTGCACCATTCTCCTCTACAGTGAATATACCATTATTTGGGTTTACTGCCAGTTTATAGTTAAAAAGTAATTTTCAGTTGCCTTGGGTGTAACGTTGTGCGTATTTTGTATCGTTCTACGTGCTACCTTTTCTACTGAACACTTAGCATTCTAAAGACATGGACTCAGTGAGTTTCAAGGATTCAGAACTGGTTTTACCTGCGCTGCATGTTCTAGAAGTTGTGTGCGCAGCTTCCGCGGTAAAGCGTACAGAGCGGGGGTTTTGTTTTACTTATCGGAGGCGGGCTGCTAATTCAGAAGACCTCATTTACTGAAACCAAACGTGTGCACTCACTGCAGGGTTGAGGCACTTCAGTAAAATAAATGTGCATCTGTGAAACTGTCATGCATAACGTAGGCACTGGGCAGTGCTACCCCCCTTTGACCTGCTCCTAACGCCTGAGCTACACTACCCTCGAAGTCCGGGGAAACCAGTAAGTAATCCGCCTCTGGCCCATCGCCCTGCAGAGGAGGAAGGCGAGTGAGGCCAACGTGGTGACACTTCTGCAGGCTTGCATGAGTCACGGCCGTCCTGATGTCTGTCTGCCTCGGTAGGATTCGGCCCACACCGTGTCGCATTCACCGAGGCAGCAGGGCGGCTGCTCCGGCAGACAATGGGCGCTCCAGTGAGCTGGGGCTGAAACCCGAAGCACGGGTTCACGACGAAGCCCCCTTCGGCAGCTGAGCGAGCTCAGGGACGCCCCGAGATTTTCCAGGCGCCGCCTCACCCGAGGAATTTTGGGGACGTCTCGGGGGGGCAGGAGGGGCAACCCAGCACCGACTCGACGGGGCCGGGGCGCAGCGAGGGGCCGCGGCGCCGAGGAGCGGGGCCTCCGCGGGAAGGCGGGGAAGCTCCTGCGCGAACTCGGGAAGCCCGGCCGGGGGACGCCGGCGAGGGGGCGATGACCTCAGCCGTCGCTGCACGTTCCAGCCAATCAGTCCCGCACCTTGGCATCCGAATCCAGGACCCCCGAAGCCGGAGGCGACGCGAGCCAATGAG